>NW_004085865.1:0-5013 GCF_000220395.1 Ichthyophthirius multifiliis
AATTTATAATCTTGGATAATATTTTAATTATTATATTAAAATTTAAAAAGGATATTTTTTTTTTTACAAGTTAATATTGAATATTAAAATAATAATAAAATGTTAAAAAACATAAAGAAAAAAATAATAATAAAGTAATATAAAAAAAAATTAATTAAAATATAGTATTTCTAAACAAATAGAATTAAATTAAGTTGTTGTTAAAAAAAAAAATTACCATAAAATATTTTTTCTAAAAATATAAATATTTAGTGGAAATATAAATTATTTATATATTAAAGATTTAAATTTTATATTACAAACATAATAAAATAAAAATACATATAAAAGTAAATATATATATATATATATATATATAAATTTTCTAACTATTATAAATATTTCTTTTTTAATTAATTTTTAATTATTAGATTTTTATTTTAAAGACTATTTTATTATATATTTTTTTAATAAATTTTTAACTTTAAAATTTTAAACTTGAAATTATTTTATCATATTTATTTTTATTAAATTTAAAGCATATTTTTTAATAATTTATTCATTATTTTTATTATAGTATTAATATACTATCCTAGATATTATAAAATTTATTTTAATTATTTAAACTTTAATATTTTTAAATTAGTTTAATATTTTTATTAAATTATTGATTTTTCATTTTATATTAACTCTTGATTTTTGCTTTTATTGTTTAATTCAGCAATTCTTTTATTAAGTCATAATTTAATAAAATACTTTTTTTTATTTCATATTAAATATTATGATGTAATCATATTTTTTATTATTAAAATTTTAATAATATAATTGTATCTTTACTTAATTTTATATTTATTAAAAGATATTATTTTATAGTTTATTTGTAATATGTATATTTTAATTATTTTTAATAATTAAAAAATAGTTTATTAAAATAAAAATAATTTATAAACAAAAAAATTGTTGTGTATTTTATTTTTATTATATAATTTTTTTATTTTAGATTTGTTTTGTCAATTAATTGATATAATCTATTTTTTTATTGATAATAATGTTTATATAAAGAAGCATTTCTATGATTTAATTTTTATAAAAGTCTTAATTCATTTATCAAAAACATCTTATTCTAGTTCCAAAATTTGGACTATTTTAGTTTTTTTCTGACTTATACTTTTTTTATTCTTTTAATTGCATTTTTAATTTTTCTTTTTAAATTTTCATTTTTCTATCTTTTATTTAAATTGGTTTTTTATATTTTTATCTAAAATTTTAATTTGTTTAAATTAAAAGCAGATTTTATTTGAAATTCTTAATTTTTCCTCTTAATATTTTCAAAATTATAGGTAATATGAATAAAAATAGACATTAAAACTTCTAAACCATATCTAAAGTTAAATATTAATACATATATATATATATATTAATTAAAATCTTTATTTTTATATATATATATGAATAAATTATTAAATAAATATAAATTTTATTCATATATTTGATATTTTTAATTTACCTCTATAATATTCTCGATTACATATATTCAATTTGATATATAATCTTTTGTTAACTATAATTTTTTCAAAACTTATAGGATATATTTCTGTTAATATTTGTCATTTCAGTGTAGATTTTCTAAATTATAATTCGTTATAACTTAGATTATTATTATTTAGGGTATACTATATTATGGATAAATAGAAATTTTTTCCAAATATTATATAAAATAGGAGTTTTATGCCTATTTTTTGAGTAGTATTCCAATATTAATAAATATATTTAAATTTAAGGATTTTCTTAAATATGAATAATTATGTCTAATTAATATTTATTTTATTTCTTAATATTTATAGGTGAAATAATAAAATATTATAAATATATGTTTTTTTAATTTTTTTTCAACATAAATTTAAAATATTTTTTTATATATATTTGTTATAATGATAATCAAAACGTGTATAAAGCACCTGAATTACTAAATATAATGGGATTTGTCATATTAAGAATGGTTTTCGTAATTATTTATATGTGTTTTACTGGTTTGTAGTGATTTGAATACTGTTGGCTTGGGGTATCGCCTAAAAATAAAATATATTCGGCATCATAAACTATATTTTTCTTTTAATTCTTATACGATGTTCGCGAGAATAGATAGTTTTTCAAAATAAATGAGACTTTGTTATCAGAAATTTTGATGTGAAAAATATTAATAAGTAAATTAGCAAATCCTTAGCTAAATTAAACTGAAAAATACTTGTATAGAAAGCAAACTTAATTATAAAATCTGGAAATTATCATCCAAAGTTGACTTATAATTAATTTATTAGGGGGGGAAGAAAAGAAAATATAAAAATTAATACATAATTTTTTTTTTTTAATAAAATTAATAATCTAAATATTTCAATTTAAATTAAAGTAATGGCTTTTTAAATGAAAAAAATATTTTTTAACATAATAATGTAATTAATCATAATATTTTAATTTATTTTTGATTAGATAACAGTATATAAATATAATTGCAAAGTAAATATAAAAAGAAAATAAAAATTTAAAAAATAAAAAAAAATATTATATTAAATAAGTAATTATAAAATTTAATAATTTTTACGTTGTAATAGTTTTTGACTTATTTAAATTATTAATAATGTAATATATTTAATTTATTTTCTTAATTTATTTTAAGAACATATAGAAAAATAAATACTAAATATTATTATTTTTTAAAAATAAATAAAAAAATGATAATTTATTTGTCAATTATTTTAATTTAATAAAATTAAGAAACATTTAATACTATCTTTCTAATATATAATAATTAAGAAATTATTATTTTATTTATATTTAATTACTAATGATGAAATAAATTAATATAATAATTGATTAAAAAATTATTATAGATCTTCTTTAAATAGCAATATTAAGTTTATTAAAAAATTACTATATATTTTTATAAAAATATCGAAAAAACTCATATATAAAACTTGAAGTTTGTAATTAATATAATTATTTAATCATTTACTTTTATATATCATTTAATAAAAACTTAAATATACATTTATATACAAAATTTATTTATTTATAGGGTTTAAATGTTACTAAGAATATTGATAAAAAAATCAAGAAATTTAATTAAAATAATAATCTTATTTCTATGAATTAATATGTTATAATCAAAAATACCAATTTTAATAAGCAAAGAAAATATAATTTAAAAATTTAATAAAATTTGAAAAAAAAAATATAAAAAAAAAATCAAAGAAGATTTTTATTAACAAATAAAAAAATGTAAAATTGATATTTAAAATAGATGATTATAATAAAAATTTAAAACAAGAAAAAATTACTTTATTAAGAATATCAAGAAAAAATGTATTAGCTTTATAATTAAAAAATAAAAATTTAAAGAAACATTAATTAAAAAATCCGATAAATACAATAAAAATATTATAAAAACATAATTTATTTAATCATTAAATAATAAAAATTTAGCAATTATTAAGTTTTAAATAATAGATTATACTATTAAATAATATTATTTTATAAGATTATTGAATTTTTGTATTAAATAAAAACAAGAATAAATATGATAATTTATTTTTTAAAAAATAAAATATAAAATAAAGATTTAAAGTAAAACATATAAAATTAATAATAATATCCAATTGTTTTATAACCATTATAATTTGAAAACTTTAAATTGTTCTAAGATATAAAAGAAAATGATAAATGTGCTTTCAATTATAAAACTTAAAGAAATTTTAATTAATAATTTTTGCTTTAAAAATAGTAATAATTATAAACCATTCTTGTTTTTTAGTTGTATTTTATTTAAAAAATAAAAATTATGCATTTGAAAAAATGTAAAAATATACAATTTAAAGAAAAAATTAAATATTTGAAACATTATTTTAATAATATTAAGTTTTATTATAATATAATGATTGATTTTGATTAAATCGAAATCTATATTATTTAAAGAATATAAAATAAAATTTTAATAATGAATTTTGAAAAAAATAAAAAATTAAAATTATTTATTTATTTGTAAAATACCAAAAGAAAAAAAAATTATCCAATAATATTATTAAATTGTATTATTTAAAAATATTTTTATTTAATAATATTAAAAATTAATAGATATTTTAAAATTTGTAAAAATAAAATAACAAAAAATAAATTGTTAAATAATCATTACATTAAAAATTTCATAATATTTAATTATAAATATACTTAAAAAATAATTATATAATTGAATCAGAGTATCATCTACATTAATTGTTTTCTCTATCAAGATAATACGGGTGCTTACATGATGTGCATATATTATTTTTATCACAATCTAGACAACGATTAATAGTAGTACAACTTTTTTTACATTTTACATATCTGTAAACACCTGCTTACTAATAAACTACTTCATGATAACCTTCAGAACATTTTTCACAACTTAGTGTATAAATACAATTATCACATCCCTCAGCGCAAGTTAATAGTTTAGGGTCCATGATAACTTCCATACATTTTCTATTATAACCACAATATTAATAGCCATAATTACATATAGAGCAATTATTCATATCACATCTAATACAATTAGTGAATTGACTTTAACAGCTAAGACATTCTATCATTTAAAAACCTTAAACACCTTCGTATTTATTATAATAACCCTCCTTACAACTTTGACATTTTCCAGGATTAGAACATTCACATCCTTCAGGACAGTTATTTTCAGTATCTAGAACTCTACTAGTGATTTATAAGCATTATTTACTTTCTTAATCTAATTAATAACCTTCTTAACACTATTAACAATCCCCAGATTAATTGCACAATTTACATTCCTAAGGGCACTCATTTAAAGTTTTTAAAAAATTGGTCAAAGCACCAAATATTAAGATATTTATTAGAATTAGTTTTTAAAACATTATATTTCTTTTAATTTTTTAATATTTTTTTAGTAAAAATTAATTATTTTTACATATGATAATTTATATATAAATATTTTTATTAGTTATTTGATTTTATATATTAATTATATTT
>NW_004085865.1:5868-6952 GCF_000220395.1 Ichthyophthirius multifiliis
TAAATTTATATTTTTTTTTTAATGAATTTAGAAAAGATATAAAATAAATATATTATAAAATTTTAAATATATAAATAATTAAATCTTGTGATTATGGATTTATTTTATTTATTAAAAATAACCATGAATTTATAGATTTAAAAAAAATCTTTTAATAAAATATTTATTAAAAATAATTTTTTTATAAATTACTTTATATTATTTTTGTGAATTAAAATTATATTAATAACATAATTATATTTTATTTATATGGTTAATAATTTTATATGTTAATTTATTTTAAATATTTTTATATTTATTTTTAGTTAATTTATATTAAAAATATTTTTTCATTTTTTTACTTTTTTTATTTATATTTAAATGCTTTCTATATTTTATTTTTCAATAATTTTTATTTTAAATATATACAATTTATTTATAGATTATTATTATTATTAATATTTTTATAACTTATTGTGAATTTTCAAATATATATAATAATTTAATTAATAAAAAAACATAAATATTATAATTATATATATAAAATAAAAATCCAAAATTAATAATTATATAATGAAAATTTGATTTTTAATAAATAAAATATGTGATTATAAAAAATTTATTAAATTAATTTTCGAAAATTTGTCTATTTCAAAAAATATTTATTTTTTTTTATTATTATTTATTGATATAAATTTATTTATATATATTTTTTTTATAATAGTTTTTGATTTATTATTAGTATATTATTAATTAATTTTTTTTTTTTTTTTTCTTTCTTTATTTCTTTCTTTCTTTCTTTAATAACAAATAATTTTATTTGTAATTAAAAAGGAAATAATCTTAAAGAAATTATTATTTTAAAATTACATTTTTATTTGAAAAAATTATTTATTTGCAAATAATTTAAAAATAATAACTTATCTAAAATATTCATTTTTTTTTATTTTCTATAATATTATGATATTTATATATATATAAATATAAAGTTTGCTAATATATTAATAAATTTAATATGTATAAAATAATATAATTAATTTTTATAGAATGTACATATTAAAAATATTTTTCATTTAATTTTATATTACAAATTTTTAAATTATAA
>NW_004085864.1:0-2460 GCF_000220395.1 Ichthyophthirius multifiliis
GATTTTAAAAATTTAAAAAATAAATATTATATTTAATATATTAATATTAATTATTATATTAAAATATTTTTTTTAATATATTAATATAATAATTTTAAAAAATTATTGTAAATTAGTCATATATATTATAATTAATATTTAATATTATATAAATAGTTATATTAAATATTATCTTTTAATATCTTAATATTTTTTTATATATTTATTTTATAAAATAATATATATTTTTATTTTATAATTTAATTATTTTATTAAAAATAATACAAATGATTTCTAAAAGAAAATTTAAATAGTTTAATTATTTATATTAAAATTGTTAAAATATAATAAATGTATTAATTTTTTTATAAAATAAATAAAAATTTATAATATAATAAATTTAAAAATGCATTTGATATTTACTTTTTTTAAAGAAAATAAATAATGTATTATCTTTTTAATTTGATATTATTTTAAATATCCTTTTAAATTCGTTAATAATATTAATATTATATAATTATTTTTATATTGAAAATTTATTATAAAATTATGTTTAAATTCTTTTATTAATTTTTTATTTTTAAAAGCTTTATATTTATATTTATATTTTATTTATTTTTATTTTATATACTTTAGTTTTTTTAAAAAAAATTGTTAAATTCTTATAAAGATATTTTCTTTACTCATATTGAAAATAGATAATCCTTTGATCTAATTATATTTATTAAAATAAGTAAATATTTCAAAACAAATTCTATTTAAATTTCATTTTTCAATAATTTTAATAATGAAAATAAATAAAATAAATATTATAAAATTAAATTAAAATAAATTATTAAAAGCCAAATTTTAATATTAAATATTATTAAGATTATAAAATATATTATTAATAAATATTAATTAATTAAAAAAATATATAAAATAATATTATAAATATAGTTAAAGAAATTAATAAATAAAAATATAAATTATAGTATTAATTTTTTTTTATTTATTAAAAAAATTATTATATCATAAAAATGATATGAAAGAATAATTATCTTTTATTTTAAATTAAATTATTGTTATATATAATAGATTATATTTTTTTTAAATAATAAAAAAATATATAAATAAATATATTTATATATATATATTTAGATTTATATATTTATTTATAATATTTAATGAAATTATATAATATTTAAATAGTTAAATATATGTATAAATATTATTTTTATCACAAATAAAATAACTTTAATATTTTTATTAAAGTATATTATTTTAAATTTTTTTTGTTTAAATTATTCAAAATATATATTAATGAAGTTATTTTTTCTTTTATATTTATTTTTTTATATTTTTCATTTAAAATATATAGAATAATTTAAAAATATTTTTAATATATATTTTATATTTTATTTAATAAATACTATTATTGATATAATTTTTTAAAAATTAAAATTTAAGAAATAAGAAACATTTCTAATTAATATTTTATCTATATACAAAAATATTATTTAATTTTAAAATATTTAATATTTTATTTTCTATATTAAAAATTAATTTTTTTTTTATTAAATTAAAAATAATTAATTTTTTTTGATTTACAATATTTAATAAAAAAAAAAAATTTCTTAAATATATATTATTATAAAAATAATTTTTATATTTGTATTTATTTTTTTATTATAATAATTTATAAATTATTACATATAATTTATTTTTATTTAATATTATTTGTTAATTAATTTATTTTTATAAATAATAATAATTTTTTAAAATTTATTATTTTTTTATTTTTTAATTTTAAAAAGTTATATTTATATAAAAATATATTAATTTGTATTTTACATATATAAACAAATAGTTTTTTATAGAAATTTAAATATTTTTCATTATAAAATTTATACAAACTTATATTATTTTAATCCTTTAAATATAATAATATTAAATAAATAATTAATAATTATCAATAAAAAATTAAATAACACATTATAATCTTATTATTTATTGCGTGTATTTTTGGTCTATAAGTCCTTAAACACTAATGTGTCCACGATAAAATGTAAAAATTATACAAATCAGAATCAATCACACCTGATATGGAATCTTAAGACACTCGAAATTTATTAAATAATAACCCACGTAATATGGTAATAACCTACTATATGACTTATTTCTAATCATTAAATTAAAATTAATCTTATAAAAAAGTAATTAATTATTGCGAGAAAGCGATAAAATTAGCAATTGAATATTTTTCTCGTCTAATAATCCCAAGATCTGAATAAAATATGAGAATAAAAAATACTAAATGCGGAATAGTTACTATTCCTCAAAAAGATAAATCTAAAGGATAAAATTCTGATTTACATTTATATGTATCATATAAAATAGAAAGTGAAAAAGAATATTTAGCCTTTGCTTTATAGTGTTAACATGTAGCAGCATAGGACCTACTCATGGTTCAATTAACTTCAATTTAGATAAAATGCCAAA
>NW_004085864.1:2569-15976 GCF_000220395.1 Ichthyophthirius multifiliis
GTATGCCTCTTTACATTTAGGAGGCGAAGATTCTATAAATTCTCATTGGCCAAACACAATTCTCCAAAACGAATATATGAATACATCTACATCATCTACTTAGGCCTATTTTAGTGGTTTTACAACGAATCTTTTAAGAGACACAGGTTACTATGCTGAAATAAACGCCTCTATGGAAGAATAAATTTTTATGGAAAAGGAAAAGGCTGCGAATACGTCATGCGCAAATGTGATACTACTTTTAGAGAATATTGTAATCCTGAAACTGACGTTGGAATATGTGACTTTTATCACCATAGTTTTGCTAATTGTAAAGCTGGTTTATATAATGATTCTGATTGTAATAATTTATTTGCCTACAAAGATGGAAAATGCTGGGATATTAATAGTATATATAATAAAGAAGCTTATACAAAATAAAATGGAACTAAATTTGGTACTGATTCGAAATGTTTTAACGGAACCTTATTGGGTAAAAAATATAAAAAAAAAGATAAAATACAGGGCAATTGCTATTAATATGAATGTAGTACAAATGGATAATAACTCACTATATATGTAGGATAAGTAAAATTAATTTCTGTAGTGCCAATGGAATATGCTTAAATAATCAATGTCTTTGTCTTGAAGGATTCTTTGGAGCAGATTACTCGAGTGATAAGCCTATTTGAGTAGAATAAAAATGTTCAAATAAAAATTAAAAAAAAAATTATATATTTTATATATGAATATTTATATAATTTATAAAAAATAAAAATAGTAATATTTTATTTAAAAAAAAAATATAAATTATTAAGATAAGTAAACTTGAACTATAAATTATATATATTAAAAAACTATTTTAAAAAACTATTTATAAAAATAAATATTTTTGTAAATCTTTTCGTTTATTTAAAATTCATTTTTTTTTAAAAAAAAAGGCTATTCAATTTTAATAACTTTATTAATTTAAATAAATTCATATATATATAAATTTGGAAACAGAAATAAAATTAAATATATAAATACATATTTATTTATTTTTATATATATCATTTAAAAGGAAAATAATAAATATATTTATTAAATGCTTTTATTATTATTTAGATTAATCTCTATATGCCTATTAAAAAATATACCAAATCAAAGATCCTTTAAAATTTTAATAAATTCAATAAAGGTAAACAATTTTTCAATTAAAATTTTTTTAAATTTAGAAATTCAGTTCTTCTTTGTTTAATTTTCAAACATAATATTTTCTCATCAATTTATTGTTTAACTAAATTTTTTAAAAAATTATTGATTTATATTAATTTTTGACATATACAACTCTTTTTAATAAAGTTAGTTATAAATTCTTTATCATAACCATCTCTATTGTTTATAAACTAAATTATTTTCACAGAAAGTAATAATTCCTTATTTTATATAAAACAAATAATAGAATATCTACACTAAATTATTTAAAGAATAATTCTGTCATAAAATTTATCAAATTTTTATCATATTTTCCAATAAAAACTTATTAGAATTGAAAACAAGGATTTTTATTTATTTATTTTTCGAAAAAAAATAGAATTTTTTTCTTCCATATTGTTAATGCTTTAGCTTAAATTATATTTTAAATAACTATTTAATTGATTTTTTTAATTAAAAGTTAAAATATATCAAAAATTCCATTTATTATAATAAAAATTATATAATTATTTTTTTATTTATTAAATTAATTTAATTTATTTTTATATTTTTTATTCTAATTTTTTTATTTATAATAAATATCTTTTTAAATATAGTATATATATTTAGTATATTATAGTATTTTTTGTTTGAATAATATTCTAATGGTATCTGTGAAATGTTTAGTTAATTCTAAAAATCGTATTATAATAAAATAATTAAAATAAATTTACATATATTTATTATAATATAAATTATAAAAAAATATTATATTATTTTATTTTTATTTTATTTATACTTTTTATTATAAAAATATTTTTATTCTATAAAATTAATATAAATTATTCAAATGTATATAGATAACATTGTTTTAATATTAATATTTTTTATTTTTATTATTATGTAACAAGTATCGGCAACATTTGTTAAGGCAGTTTAAATTATTTTATTAACTTATTGTAATAAATAATAATTATTGTTAGAATATATTAATGAAATATTAGATTCATTTTTTATTATTTTTTTTACCAAATTAAGGTTTAAAATTATATAAAAGTTATAAATATGATTTGATAAGTTCTAGTAATAAGTATGTTTTTTTTTAAATTAAAAAGGATATGCTTAAATAAAGAAAAAAAAATTATATATTTTGTATGAATTAAATTATTATCAATAATTTATTAATTTATTTTTATTTTTTATAAAATAAAAACAAAATAAAATATATAATCACAATTATTTTTATTAATAAATTAATTTTAGATTATTTTTTTAATATTTAAAAAATTATAATATATTATAAATTAATAAATATATTCTTTTATAATTTAAATTTTTATAAAAAAATATAAATTTTTTATAATATTTAATAAATAACAATAGAAATTAATAAAATATAGTTTTGTAATGTAAATTAAGTTTTAATATTAACTAAATCATTTATCAATTTAAATTATATGTTTATTTGTAAATTATTATTTATTAAAAAAAATTCTAAATTTATAATTTAATATCTTTTATATTTTCATTTTAGATATAATTTACATAATTTTTTATATTTTATATCATAAAATTAAAAAGAATTTATAAATATTAAAAATATATCTTATTTTTATTTTTAAATATAATATATTTATATATATAAAATATATTAAATATATATATATATAAAAATATATATATTTATTTATATATATATTTATATTATTTTCTCACATTTTTTAACTCGATTCTATCTATATTTTTTCTCCTTTTAATTTATTTTTTTTACTACAAATACTTATTATAATATATAATAAGCAAGCAATTAAAATACACAAAATAATAGCTAAAAGTATCCAAAAACCTATATACCAGAACATATTTTGAGTTTATTTAGGCTAATCTTATTTTTTACAATAAGAGTTATAGTCTTTTTATATATATTCTGATAATAATGCTTTAAAATCATTATATTTACATATATCTTATCCGTTGCAAATATTAATATATTTACCATTATATTTAACTTTAATATAATGTTAATCTTCTTAATCATCTTTATATAACTCGAAAGCATAATTTGATGCAAACTCAGGTATTAATTCACATAATTCAGTTTATTATTATTATAATTTATAAGATTAAAGGCATTCTAAACTCGTTTATTTGAAAACCATCATAATAGGATTTAAATTTGTATCATGAGTTGATGCTATAGTTATTTTATGAACGTTTTTATTTTTATTTTAGATTCAAATTCTTGCAAAAGGAATTTGATATACGGAGTTAAAATTAACCTATTTAGTAAAGGAGTGAAATGTGTAACAGCCTTATAATATGCTTAAATATACTTCAAGAGTTCATACTCTTCTTAGGTTATATTGTAATAAATACCTATATATCTTGAAGAAATTACCCAGTCTGTAAAATCATTAATATTATCGATTTAAAAAGTATGACTTATGCCTACTTTTTCTAGCTATTTATATCACTTAATTTTCATATTTTTGGTAAAATTCATTTAACATTCCGATGTTTTCCTAAAGGCTTTCTGCTCTGAGTTTTGTTTTTGAAGGTTTACATATAAATCTAAGAGTATTTTATTCATCAGTATATTATTATATCACATATGGATAAAAGCCTTCAGGTAAAGCAAACTTTAAATTATTATTATAAATAAAATTATTTACTTATTATGCAGGTTATTATTATTAATATAAATGATATGGAGCTTCTTTTAAATCATTATCTAAATTTTCAAAGTAATGTTATACCAGTTCTGAGAGGATATAAGCCAATTAAGAAACTTTATAAACTCTATAAAGTTCTATTTACATTAGAAGAAAATGCATATATACTATTAACATCGTAATTTC
Source organism: Ichthyophthirius multifiliis (assembly GCF_000220395.1). Taxonomy (NCBI): domain Eukaryota; phylum Ciliophora; class Oligohymenophorea; order Hymenostomatida; genus Ichthyophthirius; species Ichthyophthirius multifiliis. Next base: position 6,583 of record NW_004085864.1, read on the forward strand.
CTGGAAGAAATTTTTAATTAGTAACATAATCTTAACGTATAAGAGTGCCTAAATTATACTGTTAAAGCATGCCAACTGATGATAATTATCCTTCTCTTTCTTTATAATAGAGATAATAAGGCTTATCTTTTATTAACTCAGGATAAAGTGAATATCTTGCTCCGTGACGGATAGCTATTTAAACCATTGTAAGATTTAAAGCAGAAAAAGATTTATTTATTGAAATAACAAAAAGTAAACATTTTAGAAAAAATATCATTTTAAATAATTTATTTAAAATTTTGAATTTTGAATATTTATAAATAAATATATATATATAATTGTTAAATAAATAAATATATATATAAATATATATATTTATATATATATATATACATATATATATATATATATTCTATTGATTATATAAATTTATATTTAATATATATATTTAGTACATACTAATTAATTTTTATTTAATTATATAGAAAATATTATATCAATATTTTTCTGATCTCTTATTAAAAAAAATATATATTAGTATTAAAATACTATTTATATTATATTTAATAAAGTTAATTAAATAAAATATATAGATAAAAATAATTTTATTATATATTTTATTATAAAATATTAGTTCTATTTTTTTAAAAAATTATATATGTATAAATAATATAAAATACATATATAATATTAATGATATAAAATAAATAATATGATAAATTAAAGATATTTTGATAATCATAATAATAAATTTTTATTTAATATAATTTTTTTAATAAATATATTTAAATAATTTATTTAATATGTCACGATAATAATTTTAATATGTTATTGTAAATTAATCATAAATATCTTTATATAAATTTAGTATTAATTCAATAGTTTTATTAAATAATATATATAAATATATAAACAATTAATTTTTTTATTATATATTTTTTTTTTATATTCATATTTATTTATAAAAAATTTTAAAATAAATAAGATTTTTAAAAAATAAATACAAAAAGTATATTTACTTATTTAATTTTAAATTATTAATATACAATATTTATTTTTTTCATAAAATAAATAAAACTTAATAATATAATAAATTCAAAAATGCATTTGATATATTCTTTTGTTTAAATAAAATACACAATTTATTATTTTTTTAGATTGAAATTAATTAAAATTTCCTTTTAAATTCGTTACTAATATAAATATTGCTTGATATAATTATTTTTATATTTTAAAATTTATTTTGAAATTCTTTTTATTCTTTTATTAATTTTTAATTTTCTATATAAACGTTATATATATTATAATTTTAGTTTTTATTTTTTATTTATTTTGGGATTTTTTATTTTTAAAAAAATTCTTTAATTCATTTTATGATTTTTTTTTTTACTAATATCCGAAAAATTGATTTTTTTAACCATTATATATTTATTTAAAATAAAAAAGCACACATTTACAAAATTAAAAATTTCTATCTTTTAACATTTTTTGAAAATTTTTATTAAAAAAAATTAAATATATATTATATAATATTTAAATATATTTTTTATATGTCATATTTTAATAATAAATATTATAATAATCATATAAAATAAATTAAATTAAAATATATTATTTATAAGTACTTATGTCAATAATAAAATAAATTTAAATTTGTTAAAGTATTAAAAACTTTAAATTATTTTAAATATTTTTTAATTTATTTCCTAAAAAATTTATAGATCAAAATAAAGTTAAGAATCAAATAATTATCATTTATTTGATTTAGATTTTTAAAAATTATAATAAATTATATATTTATATTTAAAAAATGCATATATATATATATTTATTTATATAAATTTTAATAATTGCATAAATTAAATTTAATCTTAATTTATTTTTATAAAAAAAAAAATTAATTTTATTTAATACTTTTTACAAGTACTCTGCATTTTAAAATTAGATAAAATTGTCTATTTTGAATTAATAAAAATAAGTGAAAATATTTAAACTAAATTATATAAAAATACTAAAATATAATAAATAATAAAAATAACATTTAAATATATTAAATTCTATAATAAAATAATAAGCATTTACTTATATTTATTATATTTTTTTACTCTTACAACTAAAATAAATATTATAATTCACAAATGCAATATAATTAAACTAATTATTTTTTTATTTTTAAAAAAAAAACTTCTGTAAAAATAAAAAATGAATAATATAAATTCAAATATAAATAAAATATTAATTTATACTAAAATTAATTTAATTATTATTATATTATTATAAAAAAATAGATATAAAAAAATTTAAAATTACGCCTACAACAAAACAATTTTTAATATATAACAAAAAAAAGTAAATAAAATAGAAAATAAAAAAAAATATTATAACCTTATTATTAATATTTATATATTTTTAATCTAAAACTCATTAAACAATATGTTTCCACAATAAAATGAAAAAAAATATTAATAAAAATATATCTTACTTGACATGAAATCTTTATATATCCGTAATTTACAAATAAAAGTCCACATAATATTTCAAAACATTACCTTCAAATGCTTAAAATAAAATGTTAACTGCTACTGCAAAAAATCCATATAATTTGCAATCGAATATTTTTTTCTAATTTAATAAAAATAATCCCAAGATCTAAATTATAAATGATATATTGAAATTTTGAATGTAAAGATATTGAAGTTCCTACAATACATGTGACTATAGGAAAAAATTCTGTATAATATAACACAAATGAAGTAGAAGATTTTTAAGCCTAATCATATACGTGTTAATTATACTTGGTGGTGAAGATTCTGAAAATTCTAATTGGTAAAACACAATTTTACAAAACGAATATATGAATACATCATCTATATCATTGACTTAGGCTTATTGTAGTATTGTAGTGGTTTTACAGCCAATATTCTAAGATACACATGTTACTATGAGGAAATAAACGCCTCTATGGAAGAATAAATGTTTTATGGAAAAGGAAAAGGCTGTGAACATGTTATGGGTAAATGTAGAACTTCAACAAGAGAATATTGTAATCCTGATACTGACTAATTATTATGCGATTTTTACCACCATGGATCTTCTAAATGTAGAGTTAGTATATTTGAAGATCAGGGAACCAAATTTGGGATTAATTCATGATCTTTTAATGAAAATTTATTGACTAAAAAAAACATATTTAAAAAAATTATAGGTAGTTGCTATAAATATGAATATAATTATAATGTATAATAATTCACTATATATGTAGGATAAATAAAACTTATTTATAGATAAAATTTAGAAGAAAAAAAAAGTAGAAAATTATAATGGATATATTTTATATTAGGAAAGCATACAAGAGTTTTGTAAGGTTAAAAAAAATATGCATGAATTTCTGTAGTACAAAAGGATATTGCTTAAAAATAAATATCGTTTTAAAAAAGGATTCTTTGAAGAAGATTGCTCTAGTAATAAACAAATTTGATAAAAATAGACATATTTACTTTTCATATTTTATACAAATAATTTATATTTAAAGAATATATATAATTATAATTTTTTATTTAGAAATGAAATGAAATTAAAATAATTAATTTATTTATTATAAAAATTATATTTAAATTATAAAAAAAATGTATATAAATTAAGAATTTTTATTAAAAAATATAAATGAATAAATTTTTAATTATTAATAAATTAAATAAAAAAAAATATAGTTAAACATATTAAATAAAATTAATTTTTTTTTTAAATATCATATTTCAAAATCTATTAAAGTTCTTTTATTTTAACAATAAGAAATATATAGAAATTTATATAATTAAAAAAAAAAATTAAAAATTAAATTTTTATGAAAGTATAATTGATAAAAAAAAAATTATATGATTTGTGTTTTATAATAACTTATTGTTTAGTTTTTTAATATTAAATCTTCAAATCGTTATAAACTTAAAAATTTTAATTTGACATTTTTAAATATATAATAAAATAATTAAAAATTAAATATATATATTTATAAAATTAACTTAAATAATATATAATTTTTGTTTTGTAAAGCATATATGACATTTTTATTTTTTAATTCATATATATATTATATATATATATTGCATAGTTAAAATTTTATCTTTTAATATATTGTAAAGTTAATATTTATATATTTTTAAAATATTATGTTTATAATTTAAATATATAAATTTTATAATAAAATATAAATTATATTATAGTAAATTTTTGTAAATATTTTATATATATATATATATATATATATATATATATATATATATTTATATAATATTTTTTAATTTATTTATTTATATATGTAACAAATTTAATAATACATTTTAATTATTTTTTTTATATTAAAAATTTTATTCGATATTTATAAATAGAAACTATTTCATATATGTGTATATTTTTTTTATTCATTATAATTATTTATTTTAAATTCAATTTTAACAAACTAAATTTTATATGATTGATTTTATATCGACATAAATTAAATATAAAAAACAATCATTAAAATTTAGATTTATAAAATTATATTTCATATAAAAAAACTTTATTAATAATATAATTTTTAAAAAATAAAAAAATTAATAATAATAAAAAAACTATATTAAAATAAAATATCATAAAAGTTAAAATATAATATGAAAACTATAATATAATATTGATGTTAATTTTTAGAATCGGCAAACACAAATGTTTCGATAATTAAATGTAAAAAAATCTATAAAAGTTCATAAATGTTTCTAAATCCAATTAATATTTTTCTTTTTAATAAAAAATATTGTAAGATTAAATCAAATATGAAATATTATTAATATTATTCCAAATGTGGGTTAATTTAAAAGATATAATATATAATTTTAATAACTGAACAATACGTCTGATTTGTTATAGCTTAAAAAAAATATGTCAGGATTTCCGTAATAAAATGCATATGTTCTAAATATTAAACATTTATGATAATGAATTCAATAAAAATAATTAAGATTTAAAATACACTATATATATTTATGAATATTTACTATTATATATAGAAAAAGAAAACTTTTTATTTATTTATTCAAATTATATGTTTTTTTATAATTATATTATTTTTATTATGGTTAAGAATATTAGTTTTTTAATTTTAATATTTTTTTTTGTTAATAATGTTATTATTATTTAACATATTAGACAAAACATTATGATTAAAGGAAGAATTAAAGTGAAATGATAAAGTTAAACAATATTATAGAATTTTAAATTAATAATTAAAGATTTAAATAATTATTAGATAATAATTATATAACAAAAATAATTTAATTAAAATAATATATTTTATAAAAAAGTAAATTATTAACTTATATATGCATATATATTCAAATTTATATATTTAAATATTTATGTAATTAATATTTATTATTTTTTATTAAAAAAAATAATATAAAAAAACTCTCTCTTTTTTTTTTTTTTTTCTAATAAATTAAAAAATAGTAAATAATATTAAAATTATATTTATTTTTTTAATAAAACTAAAGCTAAAACTTTAAAAAATAAAAAATCGTATTTTATTTCATATTAGTTTTTAAAAAATAATATAACTTAAATATATTTAGATATTTAAGTTATTTTATATATAATTTTATTTATATATAAATATAATTACGAAGATATTATATTTTCAGTGAAACTAATGTAATTTGAATATGATGAATAAGAGTGTATCTTTTGAATGTAAAATTTTATAAAAATAATGGTTTCTATACTATATAATTATACTAGATTCGTATATAGTTTTAAAAACTAATTTATTAAAAAATAAATATTAATAAGAAAATACAGAACATAATATTTTGTTTAAAAATTCAAAAAATATATAATTAATTTGCTAAATTCAAAAAAAAATTATTTATATGTATTTTTATTAATTATATATATATATTGAAAGAGCATGTATGTATTTTATTTAATTAATTAAATATTCAGATTGATTATAATTTTGATTATTTTGTGTAGGCTATTTTTTTTTTTTCAGAAATATATTTATTTTAATTTTTTATTAATAAATAAGTTATTTTATTTCTAATTAAAGTTATTTTTAAGTTTTTTATACATTATTTTTAAAAAATAGATATAATTCTTTTTTCTGTAAAAAATATTATATGTATAATTTATAAGATTTAATTGTAAATAATATATATTCTAGGCATATATTATCTATAATAACCCAAAACATGAGTTATATATATCCAAATTACTAATTATATTAAACATTTAATTTAAAAAGGACAATTCCAATCTATATCTTAAAATTAAAATAAATATAGAGATTATCTAAATAAGTAGTAGGTTAAAGAAGATTTAAAATAAGCTAAATTATCATTTTGATTCGCAATAATCATATAGAACATATATTGCTTTTTAATTTTTTTTAAAAAAAACACAATTGAGTAAAAAAATAAAAAAAAATACTCTTTTTATTATTGTATTTTTCAAAAATATATAAAAAAAATAAAAATAACTAACTATGTTAAAGAGTGATATATAAAAATCAAATTTTTAATCCAAATATATGTCTTTATAATAAAATTATATATTTATATATAAGTTATTATTATTTAATTTTGGGCTTTTAAATAATTGATTTATACTGAATAATATTTTTGATTATTAATAATTAATTTATTTATTTAAAATAAAATATATTATATTATATAAAAAATATTTTAATATGCTATTATTAAATGTTATTTTTATATTTCCACATAAAAGAAAGCAAGAGAAAAAAGAAGAAAAGTAATTAAAATAATTAAAAAAAAATATAGATTAAATATTAAACAGATTAATTTATATTGCAAATAATGTTTAATAAAAATTTGCTTTTTATTATAATTATTATTATATATAAATATGAAAACATTTTTATTAGTTTGAATTTAATTAAAACATTTAAAAAAAAAATATATATTTGCCAATTTAGATAATTTTCTATATTATTTATTATAAACATTAATATTTTTAAATTATATTTTAAAAAAAAATTCATAATAAATTTTATTTATAAAATTTTTAAAAAATATGATTTATTTTGTATTTTATAATAAAAAAAATATATATATATATATTTTTTTAATTAATATAACATTAAATTATTTATTATTAATTTAAATAATTTTAATTAAAAACCAAAAAATAAAAATTACATTTTTAAATATATATAATATATAAAATTTATAATAATTATATAAATTTCACATATATTTAATTTCAAATTAGAAGAGTTATTATGATTCATTGAAATTTAAAATATTAAAAAAATAATATATAAATAAAAAAAACTTTTTAAGTAAATAATAATTAAAATTTTTATAAAAAAAAAATTGTTTATATAAAGAAAAAGATAAAATAAATAAATTATAATAAATATATATAAAAATATTTAAAATATATATAAATATATATTTATATTATTATTTATATTTATATTTAATATTAATATATAAAAATAAAAACTATATAATAAATATTTTATAATATAACTATATTTAAAATATATTTTTTTTTTAAATTTTTTTTTTTATTCATTTTTAAATAAAAATAAATCTTTATTTTAACCTTTTTTAAAAATTAATACAAATTAAATAATAGATGTTGAGAATATAAATATATTTATTTACATTACATAAAATATATAAATTTTTTTTAAATAAAAATAAATGTAATATTTTTTTTATTATAACTTTAATATTTTATATACTACTACAAAAAAAATTATTTTATGAAATATTATTTATGATAATCATTAATCTTTTACAAAAAAAAATTTTATTTTTTTAAAATTTAATTATATTTAATAATATTTATTATGATATATAATTTTATTTAAGTTAAAACTATTTATTATACATAAAATAAAAATATTTTTTTATAGAAAATTAAATAATTATCATTATAAATATAATTTAAAATTTTACTATAAACATAAACCTTTATTCAAAATATATTAAATTAAAAATTAACAAATAATAAATAAGTCAATTTAAAAAATGAATAAACTCATTATATCTTTATCAATAATAACCTGTATTTTTAGTTTAAAAGTTCTTAAACACTAATGTGCCCATGACAAAATGTAAAAATTATACAAATCAGAATCAATCACACCTGATATTGAGTCTTAAGATGTCCGTAATCTAATTAAAAAAACCCCTCGTAATATCGTAATCACCTACGATATGACTTATTTCTAATCATTAAATTAAAATTAATCTTATAAAAAAGTAATTAATTATTGCGAGAAAGCGATAAAATTAGCAATTGAATATTTTTCTCGTCTAATAAAAATAATCCCAAGATCTGAATAAAATATGAGAATAAAAAATACTAAATGCGGAATAGTTACTATTCCTCAAAAAGATAAATCTAAAGGATAAAATTCTGATTTACATTTATATATATCATATAAAATTGAAAATGATAAAGAATATTTAGCCTATGCATTATAGTGTTAACATGTAGCAGGCATAGGACCTACTCATGGTTCAATTAACTTCAATTTAGATAAAATGCCAAAGTTCGAATAAAATGCTTTTATTGAATTTGAAGATTTAATGGAAGTAGTTATCCATGAAATAACTCATGTATTAGGTTTTAGTGATCATGATATGTCTAAATGGATATTACCTAAGGGAACTACTCATGCTTTTGTTACAACAAAAATAAAGGAAGTTAATACTGTGTTGCTCAAAACTCCTAACGTTTTGAAGTTTGCTCGAGAATATTTTGGATGTTCTATCTTAGAAGGTATGCCTCTTTAACATTTAGGAGGCGAAGATTCTGTTAAATTCTCATTGGCCAAACACAATTATCCAAAACGAATATATGAATACATCTACATCATCTACTTAGGCCCATTTTAGTGGTTTTACAACGAATCTTCTAAGAGACACAGGTTACTATGCTGAAATAAACGCCTCTATGGAAGAATAAATGTTTATGGAAAAGGAAAAGGCTGTGAATACGTCATGCGCAAATGTGATACTACTTTTAGAGAATATTGTAATCCTGAAACTGACGTTGGAATATGTGACTTTTATCACCATAGTTTTGCTAATTGTAAAGCTGGTTTATATAATGATTCTGATTGTAATAATTTATTTGCCTACAAAGATGGAAAATGCTGGGATATTAATAGTATATATAATAAAGAAGCTTATACAAAATAAAATGGAACTAAATTTGGTACTGATTCGAAATGTTTTAACGGAACCTTATTGGGTAAAAATATAAAAAAAAGATAAAATACAGGGCAATTGCTATTAATATGAATGTAGTACAAATGGATAATAACTCACTATATATGTAGGATAAGTAAAATTAATTTCTGTAGTGCCATGGAATATGCTTAAATAATCAATGTCTTTGTCTT
>NW_004085864.1:15996-30537 GCF_000220395.1 Ichthyophthirius multifiliis
TTTAGTGATCATGATATGTCTAAATGGATATTACTAAGGGAACTACTCATGCTTTTGTTACAACAAAATAAAGGAAGTTAATACTGTGTTGCTCAAAACTCCTAACGTTTTGTAGGTTTGCTCGATAATATTTCGATTGTCCTCTCTTAGAAGGTATGCCTCTTTAACATTTAGGAGGCGAAGATTCTGTTAAATCTCATTGGCCAAACACAATTATCCAAAACGAATACATGAATACATCTACATCATCTACTTAGGCCCATTTTAGTGGTTTTACAACGAATCTTCTAAGAGACACAGGTTACTATGCTGAAATAAACGCCTCTATGGAAGAATAAATGTTTTATGGAAAAGGAAAAGGCTGTGAATACGTTTATCGTAAATGTGATACTACTTTTAGAGAATATTGTAATCCTGAAACTGACGTTGGAATATGTGACTTTTATCACCATAGTTTTGCTAATTGTAAAGCTGGTTTATATAATGATTCTGATTGTAATAATTTATTTGCCTACAAAAATGGAAAATGTTGGGATGTTAACAGTGAATATAACACAGATATTTATAGAAAATAAAATGGAACTAAATTTGGTACTGATTCGAAATGTTTTAACGGAACCTTATTGGGTAAAAAATATAAAAAAAAAGATAAAATACAGGGCAATTGCTATTAATATGAATGTAGTACAAATGGATAATAACTAACTATATTTGTAGATTAAGTATAACTCATTTGTACAAAAAATTTAGAATAAAAAACAGTAGTGAATTATCAGGGATATATTTAATGCCCATAAAATATATAAGAATTTTGTGGGTTTAAAAAAATGTGTCCCAATTTCTGTAGTGCTAACGGAATATGTTTAAAAAACTAATGTATTTGTATTAAAGGATACTTTGGAGAAGATTGCTCTAAAAATAATCTCAAATGAGAAAAATAAATTTTATTAATTTTATAATATATATAATAAAAAAATTATAAAAATTATAAATAATAAATGTAAAAAATTAGAATTTTTATTTTTGATATAATATAATATTATATTAAATTAAGTTTATTATGAAAAAAAAAAAAAATTAAATTAAAAAAATATAAAAAAATTTTTTTAAAAATAATTTCTAATATAAAAATAAACTAATTTTAATAACATATAAATAAAATTTAAAAATTATAAAAAAATAATTAAAAAAATATAAATATAAAAATTTATATAATTTATATAAATAAATATATTATTATATATATATATATATATATTTTAAGTATTCATATATTTATATATATAATTTTTTTCATAATTATTATTTAGATTCTATTTTAATTTGTTCTACTTAAACGTTTTTTTTTCTAAAAATATATCTTATCTTATATAAAAATATAATTAAAATGCACAAAACAATAGCTAAAAGTATCCAAAAACCTATTTACCACATTGTTATTTTTTATTCTTTAGGCTTAACTTATTTATCACAATAAGAGCTTACGTCTTTATGTATATATGCTGACATTATTGCTTTAAAATCACTATATTTACATACATCTTATCCATTGCAAATTTTAAGATATCTTCCATTAAATTTAACTTTAACATAATGTTATTTATCTTAATCATCCTCATATAACTCGAAAATATAATTGGATGCAAATACTGGCATTAATTCACAAAATTCAGATTATTATTAATTTTATTAATAAGATTAAAGACATTCTTAACTCTATTAATTCAAAATTATCATTAAAGAATTTATTTATGAATCATGAGTTGATGCTATAGTTATTTTACGAGGGTTTACATTTTTTATCTTAGATTCAAATTCTTCTAAAAGGAATTTGATATATGGAGTTAAAATTAACTTCTTACTAAAGGAGTGAAATATGTAACAACCTTATAAAAGCTTTTTATATAATTTAAAAGTTCATACTCTTATATGGTTAAATTATAGTTAATACCTAAGAATCTTGAAGTAGTTACCCAGTCTACAAAAGCTGAAATATTTTTAACATCTAAAGTATAACTTATGCCTACTTTTGCAGCTATTTAATTCACTTGATTTTCATATTTTTTGTAAAATTGTTCTAACATTACAATGTTTTTTTAAAGGTTTTCTGCTTTGAATTTTGATTTCGAAGGTTTACATTTAAATTTAAGAATATTTAATTCATCATTATATTATTATATCACATAAGGATAAAAGCCCTCAGGTAAAGCAAACCTTAAATTATTATTGTAAACAAAATCATTTACTTATTATGCACGCTATTATTATTAATTCTAATGATATGGAGCTTCTTTTAAATTATCAGCTAAATTTTGAGGTAATGCTATGCCAGTTCTGAGAGGATATAAACCATATAAGAAACTTTATAAACTCTATAAAGTTCTATTTACATTAGAAGAAAATGCATATATACTATCAATATCATAATTTTCTGGAAGAAATCTTTTTTCACCAACATATTCTTAACGCACAAGATTGCCGAAATTATAGTGTTAAAGCATACCAACTGATGTTAATTATCCTTCTTTTTGTTTATAAAATTTATAATCAGGCTTATCTTTTATTACTTTAGAATTAACTGAATATCTTGCTCCGTGACGCATAGCTATTTAAACCATTTTAAGATTTAAAGCAGAAAAAGCTTCATTTATTAGCATAATAAAAAATAAACATTTTACAAAAGATTTCATATTTTATAATTAATTTTATATTTTTAATAATAATATTTATATAAATATATGAATATATATTATATAAATTTCTATTTAATATTTTTTTTTTTTTCATTAAATCATATAAATATATATTTTACAAATATTTTTCTGATATCTTATAAAATAAAAAATATAAATCTATTATTAAAATATTATTAAAATGTTTTATATATTTTTATAAAAGTTAATTTAATAAAAGTAATAGATAAAAATAATTTTCTTACGTATATTAAAATGAATAATTAGATCTATAAAATTATTAAAGTATATAACATATAAAATACATATATATTATGTATCATATAAATTATAAAAGATAATAGATTTTTTTAAAATTTAAATAATAAATTTTATATTTAATATATTTTTTTTAATAAATATATCTAAATAGAATTTTTTATATGTCATGATAATAATATTGATATAATATTGTAAATTAAACATAAATATCATTATATATTTTTAATATTAATTTAAAAGTTTATTAAATATTATCTCTTTTTATATATATATATTTAAATTAATTTTTTATTATTAAAAATTATATATTTTTATTTTATAATTTAATTTATTTATTAAAGATATTAAAATAAGCTTTTTAAAAAACAAATAAAAAAATATAACTATATACAATAAATTTCTTTTTAATTTGTTCAAAATAAAATATGAATCAATAATATAACAAATCCTAAAATGGATATGATATATATATTTTTATTTAAAAAAACAATAATTTATTAATTTTTAGATTGAAATTAATTAAAATTTCCTTTTAAATTAGTTAATAATATAAATAATTTGTGAAAAATTTATTTTATATTATAAATTTATTTTATAATTTTTTTTTATTCTTTTATAAATATTTAAATTTCTAAAAACTTTATATTTATAATAATTTTAGTATTTAATTTATTCAGGATTTTTAAAAATGTTTCTTAAAATTCTGTAAAAGATTATTCTTATATCATAATGATAAAAAAAATTAATTTATTTATATTTTTTAAATTTTTATAAAAAAAATTAAATAATAAAAAAAAAATATCTTTCTTTAATCATTTTTTCAAAATTTTAGAAAAAAAATTAAATATATATTATATTATATATAAATATATTTTTTATATATAATGTTTGAATAAAAATATTATAATAATTATATAATATAATTTAAAATAAAAAATATTATTTACAAGAACTTATTAATATTTAAAATAAAATAAAAATTAAATTTGTATAAAAATATATTATAAAACTATAAAAAAAATTTATAAATAATATAATTTATTTTTAAAAATTAATAAATTATAAAAAAAAGAAAAAATTCATATAAAAAACATCTATTTAAATTTAATATATATAAAAAAAAAGTTTATAATTTATAAAAAAATAATATGAATATATATATATATATATATAAATATATTTATCTTTATATAAATTTATTTATATATTTTTTTTTATTTTTTTTTATATATTTAACATATAAATTTTTTCTATTTTAATATATAATTATTATTAATAAAATATTTTTTTTTTTTTTTTTTTTTTTTATTGTCTGATTATCAAAACAATATAAAATTACTTTTTTTTATTAATAGTAATAAGTTAAGAATTTTAATATAAATTATATAAAAATACAAAAATATAATAAATAATAAAAATAATATATTAATGTTTATTATTAACATTCATTTTTTTTTTATTATAATTTTTTATTTCCTCTACAAAAATAAATATTATCATTTACAGATGTTATACAATTAAACTAATTTTTTTTTATTTTATTTTAAAATTAAAAAAATTAGTGTAAAAATATGAATTAAATAATATAAATGCGTATATAAAATATTAATAATATTTAATTAATATAATTATTATATTTATATAAAATAAAATAAAATAAAAATAAAAATAAAAATTAAAATTAAAATTACTCCTATAACTAAAAATTTTTCAATATATAACAAAAAAAAGTTAATAAAATAGAAAACGAAACATGTTATAACCTTTTTTTTATTATTTATTTATTTTTGATTAAAAAGTCATTAAACACTAACTGTCCACGATAAAATCAAAAAAAAGCATAAATAAAAATAAAACCTACATGACATGGAATCTTTAGATATTATTAATTTACAAATAACTCCACATAATATGGTAATAACCTACGATATGTCTCATTTCGAAGCATTTCCTTCAAATGCTTAAATAAAATGTTAACTATTTCCCGCGAAAAAACCATATAATTCGCAATTGAATATTTTTCTCATTTAATAAATATAATTCCAAGATCTAAATCATAAATGACATATTGAAATTCTAAATGTAAAGATATTAAAATTCCTACAATAGACATGAATAGAGGGAAAAATTCTGATTTAAATTTATATGTATAATATAACACGAATGAAGAAGAAGATTATTAAGCCTAGTCATATTTAACTTAGGCCTTTTTTAGTGCTTTTACAGCCAATATTTTAAGGGACACAGGTTTCTATGCTGAAATAAACGTCTCTATGGAAGAATAAATGTTTTATGGAAAAGGAAAAGGCTGTGAGCATGTTATGGATAAATGTAGAACTTCAAGAAGAGAATATTGTAATCCTGAAACTGACTATTTTTTATGCGATTTTTACCACCATGGTTCTTCTAAATGTAGAGTTAGTATATTTAATGATGCTGGTTGAAATAATTTATTAAACGATTCTTAACAAATAAGGTATATTCAAAGATCATGGAATCAAATTTGGGATTGATTTAAGATGTGTTAATGGAAATTTATTGAATAAAAAAAAACATATAAAAAATTATAATATCAATGTAATTCTAATAGATAATAATTCATTTTATGTGTAGGATAAATACAACTTATTTATAGATAAAATTAGAAAAAAAAACAGTAGAAAATTATAATGGATATATTTTATGTTCGGAAAGCATACAAGAGTTTTGTGGGTTTAAAAAAATATGCCCGAATTTCTGTAGTAAAACTGATATTGCTTAAAAAATAAATATCGTTGTAAAAAAGGATTCTTTGGGGAAAATTACTCTAATAATAAACATATTTGATAAAAATAGATATATTCATTTTTTTTATTTTGTATAAAATAAAATATATTAAAAAAATTTTAATTTTTAATATATTTTTTATTTTGATGAATAATTTAAATAATTAATTAATATATTTTTAATAAAAATAATAATTAAATTATAAAAAAATATATAAAAATATATTTATTATAATAATATTAATTAATAAATCTTACATTATTAATAAATTTAAAAAATAAAATATACTTATATATAAATAAAGCAATTTATTTTTTAAAAATATCATATTTCAAAATATGTTTAAGTTGTTTTTTTAAACTATGAGAAATATAAATAAATTTAAATAATTTATAAATAATTTTAAAAATTAAATTTTTATGAATAGATGGTTGATGAAAAAAAATTATATGATTTGTGTTTTAAAATAACTTATTGTTTATTTTTGTAATATTAGAACTTATAATCGTTATAAACTTACATTTTTTATTTTATAATATAATAATAGAAAATTTAATATAAGCTTTTTATGTTTATTATTTCATATAAAAATAAAATATTTATTATAAATATTTTATATTTTTTTATATATTATAAAGACAATAATTTTTTTTTTTAAAATAATATATAAATAAATATAAATATAAATAATTTAATAAAAAAATAAATATATTAATAAATATTTTTTATATATATATATAATATTTTATAATATATTTATTTTTATATGAAATAAACTCTTAATATAAATTATAAATAATTTTATTCGAAATTTTTTAAATAAAAACTATTTCACATTTGTATAAATTTTTTATATTCATTATGATTTTTTATTTTAAAATTAATTTTAACAAACTAAATATTATACAATCAATTTAAAATTGACATAAATTAAATATAAAAAACTATAATTAAAATTTAGTTTATAAAATTATTTTTATTCTAATAAAAATATATTAATTTAATATAATTATTAAAATAAATATAGGATTGATAATAAAAAAATATTATAATAAATTATCATAAAAGTTAAAAAATATTATTAAAACAATAATATAATCTTGATTATAAGTCTTAAAAATTATAAAATTAAAAACACAAGTGTCTCGTTAATAAAATGTAAAAAAGTCTATTAATTTTCATAAATCTAATTAAATATTTTTCTCTTTTAATAAAAAATATACTAATATTTGAATTAAAAATGAAATATTATTAATATTATTCCAAATATGGGTTAATTTAAAAGATATAATATATATTTTTAATAACTGGACCATATTTCTGATTTTTAGTAGCTTAAAAAATATATATCAGGATTTCCGTAATAAAATACATATAGACTAAATATTAAGCATTTATGATAATGAATTCAATAAAAATGATTAAGTATTAAAATAAACTATGTATATTTATCAGTATTTTCTATTATTTATTGAAAAAGAAAACTTTTTATTTAATTATTTAAATTATATGTTCTTTTGAAATAAGATTAAGAATTTTAGTTTTTTAATTTTAATATTTTTTTTTATAATAACGTTATTATTATTTATCATATTAAACGAATAATTTAATTAAAAAAATTAAAGTGAAATGATAAAGATAAACAATATTATAGAATTTCAAGTTTAATTATTAAAAAATTAGATAATAAAAATAAAACAAAAATATATTATTTAAAATAAATATATTTTATATTAAATTAAATTAATATAATTATAAAAATATAATTAAATTATCAATTTAAATATGCCTTAAATATTCAAACCTATTATTTATAAATATATGTAAAGAATATTTATTAAATAAAAAATAATAAAAAATCTTTTTTTTTTAACAAATAAAATAAAATATAGTAAAAAAATTAAAATTATATAATTTTTAAAAAAAATCTAAAGTCATACTTTAAGTAATAAAAAAAATATATTTCGTTTCGTATTAGATTTTAAATAGTAAAAAAAATTAAAAATTGATATTTAAATTATTTTATAAATAATAATATGTGTATATACTTATTTATATGTATATAAAATTAAATAAATATAATATAAAAAAAATATATATAATATATATATATATATATATATACATTTTTACAAATACATTTTCTACAACATTTTTTTATATTTTATTTAAAATATTTTCTTAAATATATTTTTTTGTAAATATATTAATATATATATTAAATTTTTTGAATTTTTTTTTTTATTTTTATCTTTTATATTTATCAATTTATAAATTCTTTTTTAATTTTTTTTAAACTTAATCTAAATATATCTCTTTTTTTTTATTTATATTTATTAGATATTTGCAACTAAAATACTACCAATATTTTTTTTTTATATAATTTTTTTCACCATTTTTAATTTTTAAATCAATTTTTCTCATTTTTTTTAATATAGTATATAAATATTTTTTAAAAAAAAATATTTATCTTTATTTCAAATATATATATTCTTTTTATTAAAGTTATAAATTCATTATATAATTATTTTATTCTTATTTTTTATATACAAAATATATTTATTATACCAAAAACAATAATTTTATTTTTTATTTAAATAAATATGATTTACACATAAGATTTTATCAATAATTTCATTTTAAAAAATATCAAATTTTGGTTATATTAATAATTAAAACTTCTTTTGTATTAAAATAAGGATTATACTTTTTTTTTTTTCAAAAAATAAAAAAACTAAGTTTTTTTTTTTCATACAGTGTCTACATAAGTTTTGATTAAATTTTTATAATAATATTTCATTTATATATATTTTATTTAAATTTTTTATATATATTAAATATGTTTATTAATATATTTTAAATATATTATACGTATATATGGTATTTTTATATTTTTTTATTTTTATGTTTTTATATTTTTTTATTTTTTTAATGTTATTTATGAAATGTTTAGTTTATTCTAAAAATCTTATTATAATTAACTAATAATAATAATATATATAAATTATTAAACATATTTTTTTTTTATTTTTTTTCATTTTTTTACATTTTTTATTGTATAAATAATTTTTTTCTATAAAATCATTAGAAATTATAAATATGTGTATATATCTTAGTTTTACCATTAATATTTTTTATTTTTATTTATATTTTTATTATTATGTAACAAGTTTGGACATCATTAGTTACTATAAGGCAGTTACTAATTTTTTATTAATTTATTGTAAAAAGTAATAAATTATAGTTAGAATTTATAAATAAAATATTATTATATTTTATTATTGTTTTTTTTATAAATTAAGCAAATTAATGTTTTAAATTATCTATAGATAGTAAATATAATATGAATAGTTATAGTAATAAAACTGTTTTTTGTTTTTAAATTTAAAAGTTTTACCTTAATTTTTTTTTTTTATATCTTTTGTTAAAAATCAATTATTATATATAATTTATTGGATTTATTAAGAAACAAAAATAAAATAATATATATCATTATAAATATTATTATTTTATTTTATAACAAATACATATTTATGATTTTATTTATATACTTTTAAAAAATTGTAAAGATTTAAGAATTAAAAAATATGTTTTTTGAAAGTAAAATTTTTTATTAATAAATAAAAAATTTTACAACTTATATTTATTAAAAACCATAGAAAATAATTTATAATATAAAATTATTTAAATTTATTTCTTATTTTTATATTTATTTTTAATAAAAAAAAAAAATTAATTAAAAAAATCTATTAATTATAATTTTATATCCATAACCTATTTTTAAGGTATGAATTGATTAATTTTTTTTATATTGTAAATAAAATTAGAAATGATCATAAAATTAAAAAAAATATTATTAAAAAAAAAAAAATTAATGATATACATAAATATAGATTTATGAAAGATAAATTTTTAATTTCTTGTAATTTATTGCTACAAATATTTTTATTTAATAAAAACTATAAAAATTAAAATTAAAATATATTATAAATATTATATATATATATATATATATTTATTTATATATATATTTATTTATTAAATATATATTATTATTTTTATCATAATTATTAATTTGATTCTATCTTTACTTGATCTACTTAAATATTTTTTTTTCTAAAAATATGCCTTAGTTTATATAAATAAACAATTAAAATTATCAAAACAATAGCTAAAAGTATCCAAAAGCCTATTTACCATAAAATGTTTGTTTTTACTTTTGGCAAAACTTATTTATCACAATAAGAGCTATGGTCTTTATGTATATAAGCTGACATTATTGCTTTAAAATCACTATATTTACATACATCTTATCCGTTGCAAACATTAATATATTTTCCATTAAATTTAACTTTAACATAATGTTATTTATCTTAATCATCCTCATATAACTCGAAAATATAATTGGCTGCAAATACTGGCATTAATTCACAAAATTCAGATTATTATTAATTTTATTAATAAGATTAAAGACATTCTTTACTCTATTAATTGAAAATTAACATCATAGGATTTATTTATGTATCATGAGTTGATGCTATAGTTATTTTACGTGGGTTTTAATTTTTTATTTTAGATTCAAATTCTTCCAAAATGAATTTGATATATGGAGTTAAAATTAACTTACTTACTAAAGGAGTGAAATATGTAACAACCTTATAAAAGCTTTTTATATAATTTAAAAGTTCATACTCTTATATGGTTATATTGTAGTCAATACCTAAGAATCTTGAAGTAGTTACCCAATCTACAAAAGCCGACATATTTTTAACATCTAAAGTATAATTTATACCTATTTTTGCAGCTACTTAATTCACTTGAGTTTCATATTTTTTGTAAAATTCTTCTAACATTACAATGTTTTCTTTAAGATTTTATTCTTTGAGTTTTGATTTTGAAGGTTTACATTTAAATTTAAGGATATTTAAATTATCAGTATATTATTATATCACATAAGGATAATAACCCTCAGGTAAAGCAAACCTCTCATTATTAATAAGAAAATCATTTACTTATTATGCATGCTATTATTATTAATTCTAATGATATGGAGCTTCTTTTAAATTATCAGCTAAATTTTGAGGTAATGCTATGCCAGTTCTGAGAGGATATAAACCATATAAGAAACTTTATAAACTCTATAAAGTTCTATTTACATTAGAAGAAAATGCATATGTACTATCAATATCATAATTATTTGGAAGAAATCTTTTTTAAACAACATATTCTTAACGAACAAGATTGCCAAAATTATAGTGTTAAAGCATACCAACTGATGTTAATTATCCTTCTCTTTTTTTATAAAATTCATATTCAGCCTTACCTTATATTACTTAAGAATTAAGTGAATATCTTGCTCCATGACGCATAGCTATTTAAATCATTTTAAGATTTAAAGCAGAAAAAGCTTCATTTATCAACATAATAAAAAAGAAACATTTTACAAAAATAATCATTTTATATAATTTATTTTATATTTTTAATAAAATTAATAATAATATATGAATAAATATTAAAAATATATAAATAATTTATTATATAAATTACTATAAATATTTTATATATTTAATGATATCATTTAGATATTTTTAGTATAAATAATTTTCTGGTATCTAATAAAATAAAAAAATAATCTATTATTAAATAAATATTTTCACATTTATTATCTATATTTATAAATGTTAATTAAATAAAAGAAATAGATAAAATAATTTTTTTATGCATATTATAATTATTTATAAATTCTGTTTAATAATCAAAGTAAATAACATATAAAATATATATATATATATTATTAATCATATATATTACATAATATCATAAATAATAGATTTTTTAAAAAATTTAAATAATAAATTTTATATTTTATATTTGAAATTTTTTTTTAAATTAATATATTTAAATAAATTTTTTAATATGTAATGAGAATAATTTTAATATATTATTCTAAATTAATCAATAATATAATTTTATAAATTTAATATTTATTAAAAAAGTTTATAAAATGTTATTATTTTGTATATAATTATTTTAATTTATTTTTTATGACTAAAAATAATATATTATTATTTTATAATTTAATTTATTTATTAAAAATATTGCAAAATTCTTTTAAAAAATTAATACAAAATGTATAATTATATAATTTTAAATTATTAATAAACTATATATTTCTTTATATTTTTTTTTAAAATAAAAATGAAAATCAATAATATAAAAAATACTAAAATCGATTTAGTATATTTTTTTGTTTAAAAAATAATAAATTTTTATTTTTAGATTTAAATGTATTAAAGTTTCCTTTCAAATTCATTGATAATTTAAATATTATTCAATAAAATTATTTTTATATTAAAAATTTATTTTAAAATTATTTTTTATTCTTTTATAAATTAAATTATTTAATTTATAAAACTTTATTCTTATTAAATTTTAGTTTTTATTTTTTAAGAATTTTTTTTAAAAAAATTGTTATATTCTTTTTAAAGAATAAAACATTAATAATATAAAAAAAAAAAAAAAATTAGACTTATTTATTCTTTTTATATTTATTTAAAAAAAAAAATTACAGTCATTTTTAAAAATTTAGATAAAAAAAATAAATATATATTATATTAGATATAATATATATTTTTATAAGTGATATTTTAATAATAAATATTATAATGATTATATATTATAAATAAAAATATATTCTTTACATTTACTTTTAATAATTAAAATAAATAAAAAATTTATTTATAATTTATATAGTTAAAGAATAAAAAAACTATAAATGATATATTATATAAATTTTATATTTTTTATAAAAATTATTAGAAAATATAAATATAATCATCAAAAAATTAATATTTTATATTGATATGATTTGAAATAATATAATAGATTAATTTTTTAAATAAAATATATATATAAATAAATATATATATATATATTTATATATATAGATATAGATATATATATATAATTTTTTTCTATATTAATTTATTTCTATAAATAAATTATAATTTTTTTTTATTTTTATTAATTGACGAATTTTAAATATAAATTTTATTTATTTTTATTATAATTTATAGAAACATTTATTTATTTTAAAATAATTATATTTAAAATACTCAAATATAATAATATATAAATAACATTTAACATATAATATTATCATATATTAATCTTTTTATATATCTTTATTATAATTATTATTTACTTGTATAACCTTAATAATTTATAGTATTATTATTATTTAACATATATCATTTTATCATATTTTTTAAAAATAAAAAAATTGACTAAAAATAAGAAATAAATTAAGTAAATGTTAATTTTTAATAAAATATTTTTTAAACTAAAATTAATCTATTATTTTTTAAAAAAAAAAAAATTTAATATTAAGCCTAAAAATTTTTAATATATTTAATTAATATCAAGTAAATAAAATAAAAAATGAAAAACATTTTATAACCTTATTATTATTTATATTTATATATTTTTATCTATAAGTCATTAAACACTATCTTTCCACGATAAAATGAAAAAAAAGCATATATAAAAATAAAACCTACTTTAAATTGAATCATTAGATATCTGTAATTTACAAATAAAAGTCAACATAATATGGTAATAATCTACGATATGTCTCATTTCGAAGCATTTCCTTCAAACGCTTAAATAAAATGTTAACTATTACCTTCGAAAAAGCCATATAATTCGCTATTGAATATTTTTCTCATTTAATAAAAATAATCCCAATTTCTAAATCATAAATAATATAGATAAATTTTGAATGTAAAGATATTGAAGTTTCTACAATAGACATGAATAGAGGAAAAAATTCTGATATAAATTTTTATGTATAATATAACACGAATGAATAAGAAGATTATTAAGCCTATTCATATACGGGTTAATTTTTCTCAAATATAGGACATACTCATAATTTAGTTTGATTAAATTTAAGTAAATTAACAGACATAGATTTTGGAAATCCTATTGAATTAGAAAATTTAGTTGAAATAGCTATAACTATTTCTAAAAAAATAATAGGGATTTATAGTTAATTTTCAAGAACTCATAAAGTTATTATGTTTGCTTAATAATATTTCGGATGTCAAAAATAGGAAGATACGCCTCTATAAAATTCAGGAGGCAGTAATAAACAAATTTAATAAGGATATATATATATATATATAGAGAGAGAGTTATAAATTATTAATTAAAAAAAGTTAATTAATATGAATATATACATAATATTTTTAGTTATAAATAAAAAATAATAATTAAATTATAATTAATGTAAATATAAAATAAATTACAAAACATATATATTGCATATATAAAATAAAATAATATAAATATATAGCAACAAAAAATTAATATTAAAATAATTATATAAAATTTTTATTAATATTAAAAAAAAAAAATTATTATATATAAAATTTATATAAAAAATATATTATTTGATATATAAATATATATATATATAAATTATTTATGTTTTTTGAAAAATATAATTATTTTATGTATATTTAATATAAAAAGATTTAATATATATTTTTTATTTAATCAAAAATAATAATAATATGTATTATTATTATAAATGAATAATTTTTTATTTTTGTTTTTTCTTAAAAAAAAATTCTTGTAATATTTATTAAGTTATTTTTAAAATACATTCGTTTTTATTATTAATTTAATATTAATTTTAAATAAAAATAAAATAAATATAATATAATATAATAAGTTATAATAAAAAATTTAAAAAAAAATAAAATGATTTATTATTATAATTTATTTAAGTTTTTTTTTTTATAAACTAAAATAAAAA
>NW_004085863.1:0-11822 GCF_000220395.1 Ichthyophthirius multifiliis
AAGAAGAAAATATGTCCTTATGAATGCTAATAATGTAGTTAAGATGGAGAATGCACCTAATGTAAATAAGTTTATTATTACGATTAAAATTAGTAATAATGTGTCCTTTGTTTAAATAGATTATAAAATTGTAAAGTATGTTCGGAATTAGGTTGCCTTGAATGTAGTCCTGGATATTAATTATTTAATCATACAGGATCATGTATTAAATTTCCTTAATATGTTTAAAAAAATATTAAATAATTATGTCCTTACCAATGTTAATATTGTAGTTCCGCAGGAGTATGCACACAATGTAAATAGATTTTTTATTTCGATTAAAAAAGTTAAAAATGTGAGCTTTGTAATAATAAATTAAGTAATTGTCATGTTTGTACAGAAAATGCTTGCATTGAATGTCTTCCTAGATTTAAATTAGATAGTGTTTCAGGATAATGTACTTTAATATCTAAAAGTGATGAATTAAATGAAGCAATATGTTCCAAAAATTGTAAATAATGTCAATTAGCTGGAATATGCACTTAATGTAAATTGACTTTTTATATAGATTATTAAAATTAGGAGTGTAAAATTTGTAATAATAAACTAAATGCTTTTCATACTTGCATTGAATGTCATCCTGGATACAGATTAGATATTATTACGAAAACATGTACTTTATTACCTCAATTTGATGGATAAAATTAAATATAATGTCCTTATTATTGTTAATAATGTAATTTAGATGGAACATGCCTTTATTGTAAATAAGGTTATTATCTACATTAGTAAAGTTAATTATGTTTTCTTTGTCTAAATAAATTTAATGATTGCTTAAATTGTAATGAAGATAATTGTAACGAATGTCTTCCTGAATTTTAATTAGATATTTATACAAGTATCATGTACTATATTACCTCAATTTGATAGTTAAAATTAAATATAATGTCCTTAATAATGTTAATAATGTAATTAAGATAGAGTATGCACTTAATGTAATCAAGGTTTTTATTTACATTAATAAAGTAAATAATGCTTATTTTGTATGAATATATTTAATGATTGTCTAAATTGTACACAAGATGGTTGTATAGAATGTCTTAGTGGAATTTAATTAGATATTATTACAAGATCATGCAATGTATTACCTCAATTTAATGAATAAAATTAAATATAATGTCCTTAATAATGTTAATAATGTAATTTAGATGGAATATGCATTTAATGTAATCAAGGTTATTATCTACATTAATAAATTTAATAATGTTTTCTTTGTCATAATAAATTTAGTGATTGTTTAAATTGTACGGAAGATGTATGCATCGAATGTTTTCCTGAATATCAATTAGATATTTTTTTAATATCATGTACTTTATAAAATAAAGGTAATAGTTAAAATGAAATATAATGTCCTTAAGACTGTGAATAATGTAATGAAATAGGAGTATGCACTTAATGTAAATCAGTTTATTATTTGAATAAATAAACTTAGTAATGTTTTCTTTGTCATAATATATTTGGTAATTGTTTAAATTGTAATGATGATTTTTGCAGCAAATGCTTTCCTGGATATTACTTAGATAGTATTTCAAGATCATGCAAATTAATGAATAATGGAATTACACATGTTAAAGGCAATAATAGAATATATTAGGATAGCTTTTAAGAAGTATTAGTTTTTGTAATTAGTTATGCTTTAATTGGACTATTATTATGAAAACTTTTAAAAATGCAATTAAAATTTTTATTTTTATATAAAATATTATTAAATTAAAATTTTAATTTTGAATAATTCAATTTATTATATATATCTAATTTTTTTTTTAATAATTTTAATTAAGTAATATTTTTAAAAATTTTATTTAATAAATTATTGAGAAAAATAAATTTAATAATATAATATAGCAATATACTTTTAATTTTTATATTTTTTGGATTATTCTATTCATAAATAAATATAATATAAAATTGTTAATTTTTTATATTATTAAATGATTTGTAAAAATTATTAAAATGATTATAATTTTTATATAAATATAATAAGTCTTTTATTATTATTTTAAAAGTAAAAAAAAAAAACAAATAATTAAAAAAATATATTATTATTATAAAATTAATTAAATATAAAAGAAATAAATTTTTTTATTTATTTTTAAATATAATATTATAAAAAAATAAGAAAATAAATATTAAATAGAGAAATTTGATTATATTTATATATTATATTTTTTATATAATTATAAAATAATAATTAAAAATTTTAAAAATAATAAGATTGATTATAAAAAAAATAAAAAATAATAATATTAATTTAAATATTAATATGATTATTATTATAAATAAATATATAGATGATATATATATTTATATATATATATATATATATTATATATATATATATATTTATATATATTTATATATATTTTTATATATTTATTTTTTTATTTTCTATTTACTGGATATACATTTTTAATATTTTATATTATTTTTATTTTTATTTATATGTAATAATAAATTGACTATTTTTTGACTATTTATAGCATAAATTTTATATAATATTAATAATTATCATTTCAGTTCAGTTAATATTTTTCGCATTATAGTTATTATTAACTTAAATTTTTATTTTTAAGTATATAGTAAATTATAGATATAAAACTTTTTAAACTTCATATAAAATTAGAGTTTTCAATATGTTTTTTTAATTAAATTCATATATATATATGTGCAATTTAAGAGAATTCTTTAATATTTAATAATTAATATTATTTAATATTGGAAAATATATATAATATTATATATAATTTTCTTTTTTTTTTCTTTTTTTTATAAACAAAATGTTAAATATATTTATTAGATAAATTTATGTTAATATTTTATAATATTTATATTTTAATAATTTTATGATCAACCTTTTTTTTTTTTTTGTAATATTATTTAAACTATTTTTTTTTTTATAAAATAATTTTTTTTTTTTTATTTTAAAAAAAATATTTAATATTATAATAATTATTTATTTAATATTATAATAATTATTTATGATTTAAATTTAAAAAAGTTAACAAGAAATTAACGAAATTATTTATATAAAACTAATTGAAAATTTAAAAATTTATCGATAGTGTTTATAATAATTAGTTATATTAATGATATTTTGGATTGATAAGTTTTAAAATATTATTATTATTATGATATTTTTACTTTTGAAAAAATAGCTTTTATACAATATTATTTAAGTTTGTAAATATTTTTTATAAATTGCTTTTTATAAAATATAATTTCGCCATTTCTTTTCTTGGTTTAAGACCATATACAAATGAATAAAACACACGAATTACTAAATATAACTAAATTTTGTCATAATAAAATATGTTCTCGGAGTGATTTATATGCATTCTATTGGTTGTAATAACTATTACTACTTATTTAGGGATATATTACATTCGAATAAAATATAGATGGCTACATATACTATATGCTTTTTTATTTCTTTTATGACGTTCGTGCGCGTGCATATCCTTAATGAAATAATTAGTATTATTCAGGAACTTAATTAAAATAACAGAATGTTTTGGTAAATATATTATGCTTTTTTACCAAATATTTTAATATGAAAAATATTAATTAGTAAATTAGGGAATCATTAGATAAATTAAACTGGATAAATACTTGTATAGAAAGTAAACTAAATTATAAAATCTTCAAATGATTACCCAAAGTTGACTTATATTTGATTTTAGTGGGACGGGTGGAAGTTTGATAATATTAATAATTAATTTATAATTTTTTATTTATTTTAATAAAATAATTTTAATTAATAATAATATTTTAATTATTTTTTGATGAGAAACTACTATATATATATATATATATATATATATTTATATGTAAATTTATTTCAAAAACATAAAAGTTATATAAAAAAATATGAAAATAATTAATTAACAAATAAAAAAATAAAAAATGGGAATAAAGATATCAAATTTTTATAAATTACTATATATTACAGATATAAAACACATATATTTTATATTTAGTATTTTTAATATAATAAAATGAAATTAATCACTTGTATATGAAAAAATAATAAAGCAAATAATCATTAACAATATTTTTAAAATCATTATCAGTTTTAAGTAAAAATAATTCTATTTTAGAAATTCAAATAAGTACTAATGTTTTAATTTTAAATTAAAACAGAGATATATAATCTCATTTTGAAAATTAATAGGTTTTCTAAAATAAAACTAAAATTAAAAATATTAAAATTAAAATTAAATAAATAAATTGATATATTTTTTGGAAAATGTTTTAATTAAATTATTAGAAAAAATATCATAATTAATAAAAAT
Organism: Ichthyophthirius multifiliis; assembly: GCF_000220395.1. NCBI lineage: Eukaryota > Ciliophora > Oligohymenophorea > Hymenostomatida > Ichthyophthirius > Ichthyophthirius multifiliis. Next base: position 4,332 of record NW_004085863.1, read on the forward strand.
AAATAAAACTTAATAATATAAATAAATAGTTTTTTTAAATAAAAAATATCAATATAAATTTATTTAAATATTATTTTAACTTTATTTTCTTCTGAAAATTAAGTAATAATATTACTATCACATATAATTTTATACTATTAATTTCAATAGTATTAATCAACTTAATCTTTACCAAAAATAATATAAATAAAAATCTCCAAAAACAAAAACTTGGACAGATAATCCGTTTTCTTTTGAACTCTCACGATTCTTTTTTTAATTATCATAGATATATTTTATATTTAACCTTAAAATATATGCATATTAAACCGTTTCATTAAGAATGTGAGAAAAACTGGCTATTTAAGCCAATTAACCATTCGAAAATTAAAAAATTAATTTCATAATTAAACTAAATGTGCATCAAAATAATAGAGGCAGATAAACATAATTTTTAAAAATTTTTCAAAGTCATATTAATTTTTAAAAATTGACTTTTAAATAGCCCGTAATTAGATTAATTTAAGTCAAAATTATTCAGTATGTAAATCTCTCTCTTTGGGTTTAATAAAGATAACTTAAAATCTCAAATTTATATTTCATTTTCTTTGTTCATATGTTTATTTATAGAATTATCTAGAATTTCAAAAAAAAAAATATAATAAAAATTGAATTAATTTTTGATTTTTATTTATTAAAATAATATGTAAAGTTTAAGATTATAAACTAAAAAGATCTAAAATATGGTTTTTTATTATTTTCTTCAATTTTATATATATTATTATTAAATATTTACTTTAATACTTTCTGAAGCTTTATCTTCTAATTTATTTTCCAAAATTATTTACATTATTATTCATATATTTTTTTTCCATAAACAAACAAAAATACATAAAAAAGAAATGAATATATCCAAATACTCAAATACATTAAAATGAACATCCTGTATTTTTCCTGCATAAAAATTCAATTATTCATAAAAAAAAAAATTATCCACTTATTTTTATTAAAATATTATTATTATTTTCTATTTGTTTTTTACCATTTAATTAATATTTTTTTATAATGAAAAAATAATAATTAATAATAAAAAATAAAACAAATAAAAATATATTGAAATAAAAAATAATTTTCTTTTTGAATATAGTAAAATAAATAATTAGAATTATTTCTAAACTTTGTAAAATAATAACGCATTAAAATTTAATTTTTTATTGATTTTTTTAGTAGAAAATTATAAATAAAATATAAGATGAATTTAATATAAATTTGTAAAAAAAATAGTACATTTATTTTTTATAAAGATATCTAAATTATATAAAATATATTAATAAATTACATTTTTTTAAGACTTAACCTATAATTTAAAAAAATTAATTATATTTTTTTTTATTTAATTAAAAATTATTTAAATACCATGACTATTATTATTGAAAAAAAATATTTTTAAGTTATAAAATTTCATTATCAATTTTTATAATTATAAAATAATTGTAAAAAATAACTTTATTTAGAAAATGTATCATAAATAAATAAAAAATATAATGGTCTAAAAAAATAATAAAATGAATAAATTAATTTTAAATTTATATTTTATTCAAATAAATAAAGAAAAATGCATAAATAAAAATATTAAATAATAAAATTTATAATAATTTTATATATTATAAATTTAAATATTTATTTCTAATATAAATAAAAATAAATAAAATATTTAATTATCTTTTGTAAATTTTAATATCAATAATGATTAATTTAAAAAGTATAATTATTAAAAATAGTAATATACGCAATATAAATAATCTTATTATTAATTATTTTAACCTTTATTATTTATTATATAGTTAATTATTTTATAAATAAAATATTTATTGATACAAAATAAAATATTTTATTTTGATTAAAATAAAAATAAATAAATAAAAACTTTAAATATAAATATATATAATAATATAAAAATAAAAATAAAAAAATATAATTAAATAATAAAAATATTTAAAAATATAAAAGTATAAATATTGAAAAAAAAAATATTAATAATTTATAAAAAAATAGAATTAATCAAAAACAAAATAATAGAAAAAAATAGTATATATGCTTTTATATTTTTTAATTTAATTTCATATAATTAAATGATATGTATTAACAATAAACAAATTTATATAATAATAAAATAAAAATAAAATAAGGTGATTACAATATATATAAATACTATTAAAATCATTCATTTTAAAAAATATAGTAATATAAATATAAAAATAAAGTAAAAAAAATATTAATAGAAATAATAATATATAAAAACATATTAATTTACATGCGAATATATTCAAAAAATATATATAATAGATTTAAAATCTATAAATAATATTATATAAATATAAAAATATTCAAAAAAAAAGAAAAAGATAAAATTATTAATTAATATAATTAAAATATATAAAAAACAAAAAATTAAAATAGATTAGTATATTTTATATATTTAATTCAAAAAGATATGATAAATATTTATAATATAATATTTTTTTTAATATATTTAATTATTTATTAAAAATATATAAATACTATTTTTTTTCTTTACTTTTTTAATTAAAAAAATTTTTTATTAATAATTTTAAAAATGAAAATTGTTTAATAATAAATATTATATTTTAATTTAATGTATTTTTTATAATAAATATTTGTTATGTAAAAAAAAATCAAATAAATATTATATAAAAATCTACATTTTAAATCTCATAAAAATATTAAATATACATATATATATTTAATATTTAAAATATTTAGCAAATAATAAGCATATATTCAAAAAAATTAATATAATAAATAAAATAATTAAAAATAATAATAAATTTTAAGATAAAAAATGTTTAAAAAAATAATTCTAATTAATATCTTAATATTATGTACATTTACTCATTTTAATAGCTAATAATATAATTCTAATATATATGAATGCTCTGAAGGATGCTAATAATGTGATAAAAATGGAAGATGTATTCAATGTAAATCTGGTCGTTATTTAGATTAATAAAATAATTTATGTGTTTTTTGTCTTAGTTTATTTAGTAATTGTAAAACATGTACAGAATATAGTTGCAGTGTATGTTTATCTACACACTAATTAGATGAATCAGGTTAATGTGTTTTATTACCTGATGGTCCTAATGGAAATAATTCTATATCATGCCCTTAGGGATGTTAATAATGTATTAGAAATGGAAGATGCACTTAGTGTTTATAGGGTCGCTATTTAGATTAATAAAAAAATTAATGTGTTGTTTGTCTTAGTAGATTTAGTAATTGCAAAACATGTACAGAATATAGTTGCAGTGTATGTTTATAAGGACACTAATTAGATGAATCAGGTTAATGTGTTTTATTACCTGATGGTCCTAATGGAAATAATTCTATATCATGCCCTTAGGGATGTTAATAATGTATTAGAAATGGAAGATGCACTTAGTGTTTATAGGGTCGCTATTTAGATTAATAAAAAAATTAATGTGTTGTTTGTCTTAGTAGATTTAGTAATTGCAAAACATGTACAGAATATAGTTGCAGTGTATGTTTATAAGGACACTAATTAGATGAATCAGGTTAATGTGTTTTATTACCTGATGGTCCTAATGGAAATAATTCTATATCATGCCCTTAGGGATGTTAATAATGTATTAGAAATGGAAGATGCACTTAGTGTTTATAGGGTCGCTATTTAGATTAATAAAAAAATTAATGTGTTGTTTGTCTTAGTAGATTTAGTAATTGCAAAACATGTACAGAATATAGTTGCAGTGTATGTTTATAAGGACACTAATTAGATGAATATTCAGGATAATGTCAATTTATGAATACTAGATTTTTAATTTAGATTTAAGGCGATGATTTATAATAGAATAGTTTTTAAGTTTTCCTTTCTTTTTTATTAGTTATGTTTTATTTGGATTCTTATTGTGATAATTTGATAAAAAATCAAATGAAAAATTATTTATATATAATTTTGATTTAACTATTATTAAATATATTATTTTTTATTTTTAATAAATTTGATTATAGTAATTTTTTTTTCGAAATTTTTATTATTTCTTTATTTTCAAATATATACATAACTAAGTTATATATCTTAAACTCTTTTAATTTAAAATAAACTTGTTTTTTAATAATACTTTATTTTATGTAATTAATTATTTTAATAATTATTTTTAATCAAATTAATAATGAATATTCCTTAATAATTAAAAAAAAATATGATAAATATATTATTTATTTCCCTTAGTTTTTTTAAAGCTTTTAATTCTTTATCTTTATCCCAATGATCATATTCTTCTACGAAATTTGACCCAATTTTTTTTTTATCATATATTTGATTTTTTTTCTTTTATTTTGTTTTCTTATTTTTTTTAAAAAAAATTCTTTTTTTTGACTTTAGCGATTCATTTTTCTTATTTTTGTTATTTAAATTGATTTTCTTAATTTTCATATTAATATTTTAATTGGTTTAATCACATTATTTTTTTATTCTGAAAATCTAAATCAAAAAAAAAGAGTTTGCGACCGAACCAATATCCAAATTTTTAAATTTAAATATTTTATTTTTTGTTTATACTTAAAAATAGATAATTGAATAAATAAAAATTATTTACTTAATACACTTTATATTATTTAATATATAAAATAAATCTTTTTTTGACTATATCTATATATTAAGTAATAGTTTAATAAAATTATCAATTATCGTATTAAATATTATATATTAATTTATTAGAAACATATTTTTTGAAATAAAGTTATTAAATGTAAATAATGTAATATTTCATTATTTTTACATATAAATTTATAATTATTCTTGTTTTTATTCATCTAAAATTAATAATTTTATTTAATATTATTTTTTCTATCATTTTTATTCTTTATATAAAATTAATATTTAACTTAAGTAGAAACACAATTACATAACATAATTCAATATAGAGTTTTTTTAAAATTTTATTTGTCCTTGGACTTTGGACTGCATCAATAATTTTATTTGTAAAAGAGATAAAAATATTGTTATAATAAATTAAAAATATAATAATATAATAAAAAATTCATTAAAATAAAATTTTTAAAAATATTTTAAAATTTAAATTTAATAATAAAAATTAAATAAATAAAGACATCATTTTTTATTTTTTAAAAAAATTTTAACTTTATTATGGTTTTTTTATTTACAAAATAAGTCAAAAAACTTTTTATATGATTTATATTATTAAAAAAAATATTTATGATCAAAAAATATAAATATATTAGAATAATTGTTTAAAATGTTTAAAAAAATATAAATTTTAATTTTAATTAATAAAGTTAAATGACTTTTTATAAAAAATACTTTTTATACATTTTTAAATTTAATCATTGAATTAATTTATTTTAATCAAAAATAGTTTTATATATTGCTTTTATAATTGACATAATTCATAAATATACTTAATTAAGTAATAAATATTTTTTTTTTTAATATTACTGTTAAATATTAATTAATTATAAGAAATTTTGGTACAATTATTTTAAAATATATGTTATGAATATTTTGATATTTTAATTTAAAAAGCAATATTAAACGAATATTATTATTAGTTATTTTTTTATTTAATTATATATGAAATAATTATTATTTATAAAATTTAATTAATCTAAAAAGAGACTATGTTAAAAAGTCTTTTTTATTTACATTTATAACAAAATTTATAAAAAAAACATTAAAATACATCTGAATTATTAAAGTAAAATAGAAAAAATAGATTAAAAATATTCATATTTTTTTTATAAAATATACAAAAAATTAATAAAAAATAAAAAAATAAACTAATAGAAAATAAAAATATAAATAAATAAAATAAATATAAATATAAAAAATATATAATCTATATTTTTTATATATTAAAAATAATAAAATAATATTGAAAATAATAATAATAAAGGGAATTATACAATTAATAATCCTTAAAATTATTTATTTAAATTATTATCTGCTTCTAATAACTAATTTATTTTTTTGACTAAATTAAGTAATAATATATTATTTCAAACGATTAGAAGTTATATATTCTTCTTTTAATTTAATGCACTTTCTAAAGTAAAATTATAATTAAAATCATAAACAAATATTAAATATATAAATAAATATAGTTGTTTTTAAGTGATATAAACCCTATTATTGAAAGAATTTTAAAAATATTTTATATAAAATAAAAATAAAGAATAAAAAAAGTTTATAATTTTTTATATTTCTAAATAAAAAATATGGACTAAATTATAAGTATAAAAAAATTTTTTAAAATAATAAACAAAAATATTCTATAATAATGAAATTTATATGTATTAATATAATTAATTTATATATATATATATATATATTTTATATTTTATCATTATTTTATAAAAAATATTTAGATTTTTATTAAAATAATTTTAAAATAAAATTTTTATAATTAATTAAAATATAATTTATTTAATATTTATATAAAAAAATCTATAAATTCTTAAAAATTTATATTAATTATTATATTAATGATTAATAAAATAAATATATTATATTTTTAAGATTATTATATATTATAAAATAAAAAAATATTAAATGATATTTGAAAAATATATTAAATATTATTTTTATTATATTTATTAAATCTATTAGAAAAAAATAAAAAATATTTTATTTAATTAAAAAATTATAATAATTTAATTAATTATTTATTTATAATTTTTTTTAATTTTTTATAAAATTTTATCATTATTTTTAAAACATTTAAATTCATAACTTATATATGAGTATATTTATATAAACAAACTATAATTATTATATTTAAATAAAAAAAATATTTATATATAGTATAAAAAATAATATTTATTTATTTAAATATAAGTATATATAAATAATATATAAAAATTATTAATAATAATAATAATAAATATTTATATTATATCTTAATGTTAATTATTATTTATATTTTCAGTTTTAATACTATATTTTATAATATTTTTTAATATAATAAAAATTACAATTTTTAGCAAAATCTTTCAATTATTTTTTTAAAAAATATATTTTAATATCTTGTATTATATATATAGTAAATGTAATAATTCTAAATCTATATTTAAATTTTATAATATATTTACTTTTTTTTTTAATTTTTAAATAGATTTGTATCATTTCAATAAATTAATATTAAACGATTCATGTAAATAATAATTAAATATTATTTTTAATATTTATATTTTTTATATTGTAAATTTAATTATTTAAATAAAAATATAATAATTAATTCTTTAATCAATTCATAATTAATATTAATAACATTATATAATTAATTACAAATATAACTAAATATAATTAATTAAATTGAATTTTGTTAAAAATATTATCAAATAATTTTAAAAATTATTAAATGTTTATATTTAATCAAATAAAATTAGAAATTTATTTATAAAAATATAAATATAAATGTAATTAAATATAAATAAAATTTTCAATTTTTT
>NW_004085863.1:11843-13102 GCF_000220395.1 Ichthyophthirius multifiliis
ATTAGAAATTTTTATATGTTAAATGAATTAATATTTTCAATTCTTAAACTATTAATTTTTTAAATTAATTTTTTTAAGAAATTTTCGATTAAATTATTTATGTTTTTTATTAAAATAAATATTATTTTTTTTAATAGTTATATTAATATTTTATTAATTGATAATTTTAATAGCTAATTTTAATAATATAATATTTTGAAAGAAACATATTTTATTAGAATACATAATTTTGAGAGTTTATTATTATATTATTTAATTTTATTTTAAAAAAGATATATTTATTAAATAATAATAAAAATAAATATAAAATCACAAATTAAAATAAAAAATTTTATATTCTATCTTAATGTTAACTATATATCCATTATATTTTTTAGTTTAAATACTATATTTTATTAAATTTTTAAAATATAATAAAAATTACAATTATTAAAACATTTTATAGCAAAATCATTTAATTAGTTTATTTAAAAATATATTTTTAATACCTTTATTTTATATTTAATAAATATAATAATTCTAAATCTATATTTTTAATTTAATAATTATTTACTTCTTTTTTTTAATTATATAATAAATTTATATGTATTCTATAAATTAATATTAAACGATTCATGTAAATAATAATTAAATATTATTTTTAATATTTATATTTTTTATATTGTAAATTTAATTATTTAAATAAAAATATAATAATTAATTCTTTAATCAATTCATAATTAATATTAATAACATTATATAATTAATTACAAATATAACTAAATATAATTAATTAAATTGAATTTTGTTAAAAATATTATCAAATAATTTTAAAAATTATTAAATGTTTATATTTAATCAAAATAAAAATTAGAAATTTATTTATAAAAAATATAAAATATAAATGTAATTAAATATAAATAAAATTTTCAATTTTTTTTATTTAAATCATCATAATAATAGTCCAAATAAGGTATAAATAATTGCAAAAACTAATACTTCTTTAAAACTATCCTATTATATTCCATTGTCTATATTTATATGTATTATTCCATTATTCATTAATTTACATTATTTTGAAATACTATCTAAGAAAAATCCAGGAAAACATTTTTTGCAAACATTTTCCTTACAATTTAGACAATTACTAAATTTATTAAGACAAAGTAAACATTTTTTACTTTAATAATTATAATAATAAACTGATTTACATTAAATGCATACTCCAACTTTATTACATTATTAACATTCCTAAGGACATTATATTTTATTTTATCCAT
>NW_004085863.1:13122-25651 GCF_000220395.1 Ichthyophthirius multifiliis
AAATCCATGAAGACATACGATGCAAGCATCTGTGAACAAGTTTAACAATTTTAAAATATAAGACACAATACACATTATTAAGTTATTATGTAAATAATAACCATTATTACATTAGTGCATATCCATCTAAATTACATTATTAACATTATTAAGGACATTTTGATTCATTTTTACCATCACTTTTAGGTGTTAAAATACATTATCTTGTAAGCATATCTAATTTATATTCAGGAAAACATTCGGTGCAAGTATGAAAAGTATTTAGTTTATTATTACAAATTTCACATTCTTACCTTTATTAATCAAAATAAAAAGTCAATCTACATTATGTGCATATACCAGAAAATTAACATAATTTACAGTTTTTGGAACATTTTGGAACATTTTTTTCTTCACTTTTGGATATTAAAGTACATGATCCTGAAATACCATCTAATTAAAATCCAGGAAGACATTCGATACAAGCATTTTCTGTGCAAACATGACAATTACTTAATTTATTATTACAAAGCTCGCATTTTTAACTTTTTTAATCAAAATAAAAAACCTTTTTACATTATGTGCATACTCCTTCTGAACTACAATATTAACATTAGTAAGGACATAATTATTTAATATTTTTAGTAATATTTTAAGGAATTTTAACACATGTTGCTTTATTATAATATAATTAATATCCAGGACTACATTCAATGCAACCTAATTCCGAACATACTTTACAATTAAAATAACTATCAAGACAAGGAACACATTGTTAACTATTTTCATTGAAATAATAAACTTATTTACATTAGGTGCATTCTCCATATTAACTACATTATTAACATTCATAAGGGCATATTTTTTCTTTTTTTCCATCAACACTTCTAGGATATAAAATACATGCATGTCGAGTATTATCTAATTAAAACCCAGGACTACATTCGAGGCAAATATCTTCTGTACAAGTTTAACAATTACTTTATATATAAAGACATGAAACACATCTTTAATAAAATTAATCTAAATAATAACCTTATTTGCATTAAATGCATGCATCATCGTAATCACATTATTAACAGTCTTAACTGCATTTATTTATATTTCTTTATTATTATAGACTTTAAAAGTTAGAGAAAGTAAAAAATATTAAGATGCAACTTAAAGTTTGATTATTAAACATTATTTTAATTACTATTATTTATATTTACTATTTGTTATATTAATATATTAATATAGTTATTATTTTATAAAAATTATTATTAATTAATTAAGGATTTAAAGAAAATTATTTATATTTTTATACGTGATATGTATTATATATTTAATTCTTTAGCATTTGCAAATAAATAAATATTAAAAAAAAAATGAATATATATATATATATATATATATATATATATATATTATTATATACCATTTTTATTATGAATTATATTTTTTATTATTATTATTTTTTTAATGATATTTTTTTATAAATAATTTCCTTTAATTAATAATATAATATTACTTTTATTTTTTGATTATTGTTTTTAGATAAAATAATTTAATATATTATAAATTATATTTGATAAATTTGTCTAAATTAAAATATATTTATAATAATACTATAAATAATATTTTACATAATTTATAAATTTATTTAATTTTCTATTATTTATTGATAGATTTTTCTTTATTATTTATAATTATAATTTATATTATTATTTTATTAATTTTTCAAATTTTTTTTTTATATATATTTTTATTAAAAACATTTTTTATTTTTTTAATTTTTTTTTATTTATCAATATATTTTAATTTACCTATATATTATTTTTATATTTTATCATTATATTATAATAAAAATTTTAGATTTTTTATAAAATAAAATTTATATAAAATTATTTATAATTAATTAAAATTAATTATATTTAAGAGCAAATAAATATATAATATATTTAATACAAAAATGTCATAATTTATAAAAAATATTATAAATAATTATATTAATGATTTAAATATTTTTATTTTCAAAATTCTTAAAAAAAAAAAAAAAAATTATTTAATGATATATAAAAAATTTATATTAATATAATTTTATATTTTAAAAATTAAATTAAAAAGAAAAATATTATATATTATATTTTTTTTTAATTTAAAAAAATTATAATACATATATTAATATTTTATTTAGAATTTTATTTTTATTTTCTTAAAAAAAATTCTTTATTTTATAAAATTTAGATTCTGAACATATATATGATTATATTAATATAATAATAAACTCTAATATTTATATATAAAAAAAATAATAAGTATAAATTTTAATAAAATATATTTATAAATTTAAATATATATATATTATATATATATATATATATATATATATAATTTTTTTATTATGTATTAAAATATTTATTATTTTTTTGAATATAATATAAATATAAAATTATTTTATTGATTTTAAAAAACCATTATTTTTTTAATATCTTTTAATTTTTATTATTATTTTTTTTAACATTATTTCTATAAAATAATTTTTATTTTTTATAATATATTATTATTTTATTAAAAAAATGGTTCAATTATTTAAATTAAAAAATTATAAATATATTACAAAAAAAATATATTTTATTAATTAATTTATTAGATATATAAAATTTATATCTTAAAAAATATATAATTTATTATAATAATTTTTTATCAAGATTTATTATTTTTATATTTTATTAAAAATAAATATATGAAACCTTTAGGATCTTAATTTTATTATGCTTAAATTCTTTTTTAATTTTTATAATCCTAATAATCAAATAATTTATTTATATTTAATATTTTTAATAACTATAGATAATAATAATATTTATTTTATATTCAAATAATAAAAATAGTTTTTAAATTCGACTACATACATTCATATTTTTATCTTTTATAAAATAAATTAAATAAAAAATACTCTCAGAAAATAAATAAAATTATTTTAAATATAAAATTTTTAATAAAACAAAGATTTAAATAATTGTTAAAAAAAAATAAAAATCAAAACATCAAAAAATGTAAGAAGTATGAATATAAAAAATTATATAGAAGACAAAAACTGAACTCAACGCAATTTAACTATAAGAAACTTACCAAAAACTCTCCGAAGAGTCTGAAAAAAAAAATTCCCTTTAAATGTATGTTTTATAATGTATTTTAAATATCATATACATAAACTTCGATTATAGTATTCTTCCAGTTACCACACATCAAATAAAAATATAATAGACTTTAATCCGGTTTATATTGCTTTTTGATTATTTTGTATTAATCGCAGCAGGCTTTTTTTTGTAATAAGAATATATTGAAAATATTTTTATTAGTTATTATTTTATGGATCGTGTTGTTTCTGAAAATTACAACTATAATATCAATTAAAAATAATTATATTAATAAGTAAATTCAATTTTTTTTATAGAAAATAAGAAATGAAAGTCAAATTTTATTAAATAAAGCTTAATAAATATCGATTTTTTCTTTTTATAATAATTATTTAAAAATATAATAATGATTATTAAATATCAATTAAATTATAATTAATTTTGTTATATGTATATTTTTATTTTTTTTAAATAGAAATTAAATAATATTAATACATTATGAATTAATTCAATAATCACTATTTATTTATTTTCAGTGTTTATAAATTATGATTTTTAATTTAATAAATAAATATAAGGATAATTAAATAAATAAAAAAGAAAAATTTTAGATTATAAGGTATTGTATTGAACCCAAAGATAGCAATTTTCATAATTAACATTTCTTTAAATGAACCTTCAGTCTAATAATTGCATAAGGTTTTAAATTTACCTATATGTTTATTTACTAAAATAATTATTTTACTTCATATAATTAATCAAACATTTAAATATATAGCCATTTTAAGGTTAGATATAAAATATATTTATTATAATTAGAACAATAAATGTATAGGTTTAATCTAAGAGTGCGAAAGAATACAGATTAATAGCACATTTTTATGTCGTTTTTGAACAAGATTAGTATACTATTCGAATTAGAAAGTATTAAATTAGTGTTAAATTATTAATAAAAAATTAATAATACAAGAAAAAAGTGTATTATTTAAAAAAAAATTAAATTAAAAAAACATTTAAATAATTACACTTTTTTAAATTTTATTTTTTATAATATATATATATATATAAATTTTTAACAAAATATATATATATATATATATATATATATTTTTTTTATATTTATATATTTTCTATATTAATAGTTTTTGATTTTTTTTTTAGAATTTTTTAGTTTATTAACTTAAAAAAATTATATTATACTTATATAAAAACAATTATATTTTATTTTCATTTTCTTTCATAAATTATGTTTGTATATTTAAAAAACAACTCTATTTATCTATATTTTAAATAATTGTTTATATTATAATTTAAATATCATTTTAGAAAGTACATAAAATTAAAAGGAGATTACAGAACCTCTATTAATTTGAAAGAATATATATTTTTTGATTTAGTCAAAAAAACAAATTATTTTTTAGAGGCAGATAATTATTTTAAAAATAATGTTAATAATTATTTATTTTATATTTCCCATTATTATTATTATTATCAAAATGTTTTATTATTATTAAATATATACGAAATATAAATATATATATTTTATATTTATATGTATTAGTTTATTTAATTTTTTATTAATTTATAGATAATTTTTTGCTTTTATTCATTTTTTGTTAATTTTTTTAAAAAAAACTAATATTTTTAATATATTTATTCCATTTATTTTAATGATTAAAATCTATTTTAATGTTTATTTTATAAATTTTGTTATAAATATAAATAAAAAATACTTTTTAACATATCCTCTTTTTAGATTAGTTTAGTTTTATAAATAATAAATTTTTAATATATTAATATAAATAAAAAAATATTTAATATTAATATTCGTTTAAAATTCATTTTTTATAATAGAAATATTAAAATATTTATAATACATATTCAAAATAATTTTACACAAACAATAAAAATTTATTATAATTTATTAATTTTAAACAGCAATATTAAAAAAATAAATATTTGTTACTTAATTATATAAATTTATAAAATATGTGAATTACAAAAGTAATATATTAAACTATTTTAGATTAAAAATAAAATAATTATATTAGAAAGTAATTTTTATAAATTAATATTTAAATTTATTAATAAAAATGATAATTAAAAAAATAATTTTTAAAAATTATAGACAATTAATTTAATCTATTTATATTATTTCTAAAAATAAAAATTTAGTTTGACTTATTTTATTAATAAGAAAAATTAAATAATTTAAGATTTTGTTATAAAAATATAAAATAAAAAAATTAAGAGAAAATTATATATATTTTTTATTATATAAAAATTAAAATTTTTAGATTTGATAAATAAAATTCTTGTTTATTAATTATTAAAAAATTATAACAAATATATTTATCATTTTTAAAAATAAAATATTAAATTAAATTAATAAAAGACATTTATGTTTTATATAAAAATAAAAAATATAAATATATATATATATATATATATATATATATATATATATATATATTTTTCTATATATTTATATTTTTATATTATATATATTATTGTATTTCTTTACATTTTTTTATATTTTACAAATTATTTAAAAAATTTATTTTATTTTTTTATATTTAATATTGATTTTTTTTATTATTTTTTAGTATTCATTTATTTTTAAATATTTTTTATTTCAAAATAAATGCTGCTTATTATTATATTCTATCTAAAAATTAAATATTTCTAAAACTAATTAAGGAATATTGATATTCAACGTTTTTTTTGTTTGGTATAGATTAATTTATACAAAGAATAAAACGAATTATCACAGAAACGATAAATAAATAAAAAATTCATATTAATTAAATCATAAGAAATATTTTTAAATAATTTTTATATAAAAGTTTATATCAAAATAAATAAATATTTTTTTATTTATATTTAATAATACTATTTTAAAATATAATACTAAAATAATTTAAAATATACTCTTTTTATAAAATATCATAACTTTTTTTTTTTTAGTATATTTATATTTATTAAAAAATAAAATTAAATTATATAAAGTATATGAAGATAATCATTTTATTTATTCAATTATCTTTTATTAAGTATAAATAAAAAATAATATATTTATATTTGAAAAATAGATATTTGTTGAGTCGCAATGTCTTTTATTTAATTTAGATTTCCATAATAAAGGAATTTATACGATTTAGATGAATATAAATTTTTAAAATAAATATTTAAGAAAATATATATAAATAAAAAAAAAATCTAAAAAAAAAAACAAATTTTAAAATACAAATATAAAATTAGAAAAAATTAATTATAGGATAAGAGAAAATAAAAAAGGTCAAATTTGCAAGCAAAATAATATGATTATTACAAAGATGAAGAATTAAGGCATGCAAAAAACTAAAGCAATATATAGTATCGTTTAAATAATTTTTTTTTTTATATCTTAGAAAATTGATTAAAAATAAATTGATAATAATTTTTTTTATAAAATTAAGCAAAATATATAAAAAAGTATTATTAAAAAAAAATTAATATTAATAATTAGTATTCTTTGTTTTAAAAAAATGTAATAAAATAAATAAAAAATTGATTATTATATATTTAAAAAAAAAAAAAATAAAATTAATCAAATTTATTAAAACAAAAAAATATTTGATAATATTTAAATATAAAAAAATATTCAATTATTTTGTTTTTCAAATTATCAAAATAATATTCCGAATAAAGCATAACTAATAAAAAAAGTAAGAATTCCTTAAAAATTATTTGATTTTTAATCATCACCTAGTATTGATTAATTAGCATTATCCTGATAAATCATCTAATTAGTATCCATGTGAACATGTACTGCAACTATTTACCGTATATGTTTTGCACTTGCTGAATAATTGATTGCAAAAAAGACATTAATTATTATATTCATCTAAATAATATCCTTATTAACATTAAGTACACTTTCCATTTCTATTACATTATGAACATCCATAAGAGCATGATTTTGTATTGTTTCTATTAGAACCATGAGGTGAAAGTTAACATTTTCCTGAATAACTATTTAATTAGAATCCAGGTAAGCATTAACTACAACTATCTACCGTACATATTTTGCACTGGCTGAATAATGCCTAGCAATAAGAACATTTATTATTTTATTCATCTAAATAAAGTCCCTATTAACATTTAGTACATTTTCCATTTTCAGTGCATTATGAACATCCCTAAAAGCATGATCTTAAATTGTTTCCATTAGGACCATGAGGTGAAAGTTAATATTTTCCTGAATAAATATTTAATTAGAATCCAGGTAAGCATTCACTACAACTATCTACCGTACATTTTTTGCACTTGCTGAATAATTCCTAGCAAAAAAGACATTAATTATTATATTCATCTAAATAATATCCCTATTAACATTAAGTACATTTTCCATCTATAACACATTATGAACATCTCTAAGGGCATGATCTTAAATTGTTTGCATTAGGATCATTAGGTAATAAAACACATTGTCCTGCATCAATCTAATTAGTATTCAGATAAGCATTAACTACAACTATCTACCGTACATATTTTGCACTGGCTGAATAATTATGAGCAAAAAGGACATTAATTATTTTATTCATCTAAATAACGTCCCTATTAACATTTAGTACATTTTCAATTTTTAGTGCATTATGAACATCCCTAAAAGCATGATTTTAAATTAGGACGAGGTGAAAGTTAACATTTTCCTGGATAACTATTTAATTAGAATCCAGGTAAGCATTAACTACAACTATCTACCGTACATATTTAGCACTGGCTGAATAATTCCTAGCAAAAAAGACATTAATTATTTTATTCATCTAAATAAAGTCCCTAAGGACATGATATTGCATTGATTCCATTAGGATTATCAGGTAATAAAACACATAGTCCTGCATGATCTAATTAGTATCCAGAAAAACATGAGATACAAAAATATTCCGTACATGAATTACAACTACTGTATTTTTCAATGCAAGAAATACATTAATTAGTTTATTAATCGTAATAAAGACCCTATTAGCATTAAGTACAACTGCCGCTTCTATTACAAGATTAGCACCCTTCAGAACATTCATATTTATCAGAGTTAAACTATTGACTATTAAATTGAGTCATAGTACATAATATTAAGATATTAATTAAAATTATTTATTTAAACATTATTTTTCTTATTTCTTATTTCTTATTTTTTTAAATTAAATTTATTTATTTATTTTATTTGATATATATACATTTCATTTTTTAAATATATCTAAAAATCTAATAGATAGATTAATATTGTATTTACAATTATTTATAAATAGATTTATATATTAATTACATAATTTGTATTAATTTCAAAATTAAATCTATTATATAAAATATATCTATTTATCTATTTATAACTTAATTAAAATTTTTTCTTAATTATTAAACGATTTTTCATTTATTATTTCTAATCGCTTATTTATTTAATGTGAAAAAGTATAGAAAATTAAAATTTTATTTTCATATTTTTTTATAAATAATTTAATTTATCATACATTATAATAATTTATAAATTTTTTATAAATAAAAAATTTTAATATTAAAAATTTTAAAATAAAAATTATATCTTTTTAAAAAATAAATATCTATTTTTTTATTTTTTTTATATATTTATTATATATATATAAATTAATTAACTTTATTTTGTTTTTATTATTTTCAATATTTTAATATTTATAAAATATTTTTATAGATTTAATGTTTAATATAAATTACTATTTTTTAAAAAAATATTTATTATATTTTTTTAATTATATATATCATTATTGTATATTTTTATATTGAATTGTATTTATTTTTTTATAATTCTTATATTTTTATTATAATTTTTTTTTAAAAAAAATTATATAAATAAATTTTTATATATTAAATAAATTCTTTTAATTTTTATTTAATAATAATATATATTAGTTTTTTATAAATGTTTAGCTAATAATTATATGATTAAAAATTAAATAAAAATTTTAATAATATAAAAACGTATTTACTGTTAATTATTATTTTTATATTGTTTTGTTTGATGTATTTTATAAAGAAAGATTTTGTATTTTTTTAAATATATATATTAATAATTATTATTATTAATTTATTTTATATTTATTAATAAATTTTTTTATTTTTTTTTATTTAAAATAATTTTAAATATATTAAATATTATTTTATTTTATTATTAATAAAAAATAATTATTTTTTATTCATAAAAATTTATTTATAATATAATGAACTATATAAAATTTAAAAAATTTTAGATTAATATATATTAAAATTAACTAAAAATTTTAAAATATTTATTTATTTATATTTATATTAGAAATAACTAATTTAAATTTAAATTAAATAAAATCATTATTTAATTCTATTAATAATATTAATATATAAATATAATTCATAAGTTATTTGAATAAAATATAAATTAAAATTAATTTATTTATTTTCTTTGTTCAAACCATAAAATTTTTTATTTATATATCAATTATTCACTAAATAAAATTATTTTAAAATTAATTTATAATTAAAAAAAAATAATAATATAACTTTTATAACTTGAATTTTTTTTTTTTAATAATAATTTAATAGTTGTGATTTTAAAATAATTTTTAATTAAAAATTATATGGAATAATATATAAAATAAAATTATAATTAATATTTTATTAAACTATATACTAATTTTCAAAAAATATAATTTATATATATATATTTTATATAATTTAGATATCTATATAAGAAATAATATATTATATTTTTTTAAAAATTTTATTATATTAAATCACATCTTATATTTTATTTATAATTTTACAACTTAAAAAATAAATAAAAAATTAAATTATAATGTTTAATTAATTTTCAATGTTTAGAAATAATTCTAATTATTTATTTTGCTATTTATTTTTTATTTTAATATATTATTATTTTTTTTCATTATAAAAAAATATATTTTAATAAAAATAAGTAGATAATTTTTTTTTTATAGTTTATTAAATTTATATACTAAAAAAATAATGGGTGTTCATTTAATGTATTTAAGTATTAGGATATAATTATTTCTTTTTTAAGTATTTTCGTATGTTTGTCAAAAAAAAATTAGATATATAATAATAAAAATAATTTTAGAAAAATGAATATTAAATCGAAAAAGGTAGATTTTCATATTGAATAATTTTACTAATTTTTAATATATTTTTAAATATATATAATATAAGAAAATAAAATAAAATATTATAAATTAAAAAAAATTTTAAAAATAAATTTTATATTATTATTAGCTACTTTTTTTTATTAAAAAATTATATATTTAAAAATAATAAAAATAATAATAATATTAAAAATAAAAATAATAATAATAATAATAATAATAATAATAATAATAATAATCATATAATAATAAAAATAAAAATAAAAATAAAAATAATAATAATAATAAATAGAATTATTATTTATTGAAAATAAAATAAAATTAAAATGAACTTTAATAGTTAATCTAAAATTTATTCTAAATTATTAAAATTCGAATTTTACTTAAAAATTAGAATAAAAGTATCGAAATGCTTTTAACAATAAAAATATAGAATTTTTTCAAACAAATTTTTGCTTTAAAAATAGCATTTAAAAAACTATAAAATTATTTAAGAAAGAAATAATATAAATATGTATCTATTATAAAAAAACTAGAAATAAAAATTTAAAAGAGAAATTAAATATATATTATCTATTTTATATAATTAAAAAATTGTTAGCAAATAATGAATAATTCAAATTGAAATTTAATATGTCAAATGAATTTATTTTTTGAAATTCCTAAACTATTAATTTATAAATAAATTATTTTATGAAATTTTTGATTAAATTATTATTGTTTTTTTAAAATAATTTTTTTTTATTAATTTTTTTTATAATAATTATATTAATATTTTTTAATTGATAATTTAATAGCTAATTTTAATAATAAAATTTTTTGTAAGAAAAATATTTTATTAAAATATTTAATTATAAGAGTTTATTATTATATTATTTATTTTTATTTTAAATAAGATATATTTTTTAAATAATAATAATAATAAATATAGAATCTCAAAAAAAAAATATAAATTAAATATTTATATTGTGTCTTAATGTTAATTATATATACATTATATTTTTAGTTTAAATAATATATTTTATTAAATTTTTAAATATAATATAAATTACAATTATTAAAATATTTTTTAGCAAAATCATTTAATTATTTTATTAAAAATTTTATTATTAATTTTTTATATTATATATTTAATAATAATGATAATTCTTAATTTTTATTTTTAAATTAATAATATATTTATATTTCAATTTTTATATTTTTATTATTATAAATTTTTTTTAAAATAAATAATAAATATTTTAATCTATTCATAATTATAATTAATAAACATAAAACAATAAATGATTAATATAACTAAATATATATTTAATTAAACTTGATTTTATTAAATACTTTATAAAATAATTTTAAAAATTATTAAATTTTATATTTTATTAAAATAAAAATTATAAATTTATTTATGAAAGTATAAAATATAAATGCAAATTAAATCAAAATCAAAATTTCAATTTTTTTTATTTAAATCATCATAATAATAGTCCAAATAAGGTATAAATAATTGCAAAAATTAATACTCCTTAGAAACTATCCTATTATATTCCTTTGTCTATATTTATTGCATTATTTATTTATTTGCATTATTTCGAAATACTATCTAATTAAAATCCAGGAAAACATATTTTGCAAACATTTTCGTTACAATTTAGACAATTACTAAATTTATTAAGACAAAGAGAACATCTTTTGCTCTAAAAATTATAATAATAAACATATCTACATTAAATGCAAACACCAACTTTATTACATAATTTACATTCTTAAGGACATTATTTTTTATTTTATCCATCATCTATAGGTATTAAATTACATGATTATGCTTTACTATTTAATATAAATCCAGGTAGACATTAGACGCAAATATCTTCATTACAATTTAAACAATCACTATATTTATTTAGACAAGAAACACATTATTTATTTTATTAATTTAAATAATAACCTCTATTACATTAAGTGCATACTCTATCTTAATTGCATTCAAAGCATTCCTAAGAACATTATTATATTTCATTTTAGTCATCAGGTAATAAAGTACATAATCCTGTAACATTATTTAATTAAAATCCAGGAAGACATTCGATACAAACATCTTCCATACAATTTTGACAATGGCTAAATTTATCAAGACATGAAAACATAATTATCTTTATTAATTTAAATAATAGCTTTATTTACATTAAGTACATACTCCATCTTAATTACATTATTCACATTCTTAGGACATTTTATTTCATTTTATTCATCACCTCTGGTACTAAAGTACATAATCCTGAA
>NW_004085862.1:0-10291 GCF_000220395.1 Ichthyophthirius multifiliis
ANATATTATATATAATAATAATAATATATATANAATAAAATAAAATTAAATTAATATATAATAATAAATAAAAATAAAAATAAAAATAAAATAATTAAAATTAAAATAAAAATAAAATAAAATAAATATATATATATATATATATATATATATATATATATATATATATATATATATCTTATATTTACCTGTTCATTTTATATTTAATAATTTTAAATTAAAATATTAAAAGTATTAACTTTCAACAAAGTCATCTATAAATAGTCTATTTGACGATATATTTATTATAATTTATGTTAATTTTATTTATATTTTTATATTTTTTCTATTTTCCATATAAAAATTATATAACAAATCTAAAAAATATTTATTATATTGTAAATAATCTTTAGAGACTTCATTTATTAGTTAAAAAAATGCTTTTTTTAATTCATAATTTTAATCTTTTTATTTAAAGTAATTAATTAAAATATCTATTAAATTTTCTTCTTAAAAGTTCTGTTAATATAAATTATTTATCACTTTATTAGAATAAAATTTTATTGTTTTTTTAACGTTTTTATTAATTATACTATAAAGTATTAGTTTTAATTATAATTTTATTAGGAAGTTTAAAATTAGATTATTATGAACATAATTTATACTATTTTTTATATCTATTTTTTTTTTATAAATATTATTTTTTTTTACATTAGTTTATTTACATTTTCATCATCAATAATATCATTTAACTAATTTATTACAATAAACAGAATCCATGCAATATTTTCTTAAGTTTCTTAATTAATTTCATGATTTTATTCCAATATTTAAATAAAAATATCTAAAATATCTTTCTATAATAATTATTATGTTATTTATATATTTTCAATAATTAAATTTCCTATACATAAACAAGTCTTATTTATTTATAAATAATTATTTTAAATTTTTATATTATTAATTACTTGATTAATTATATCTTAATTTTAATTGAATAATTAATTTATCAAAGAAATAAGTATTTCGTTATCAAAATATTTATTTAAAACAGAAGCATTTAAATAAAAAATAATTTAAAATAATTATAATACTTATAGATTTAGCAATTCGAATTTTTCCTCATTTAATATTTTTACAAAAATTGATTAATATTCATATTTAAAAATATTAAGTATATTATATTCATAATTCTCTACTTCTATAAATATTTTACAAAAGTATATATAAATTTTATTCAAATATTTTTTAATTCTTAAATATTTTCTTTTTTGTAATTATCTTAAAGTAAAATTTTAAATTATTCAAAATCTATTGGAATATATTCCTTTTTTTTATTAAAAAAATAATATAAATAAATATATTTTTTTGTAGATATACGTTATTGCTTATATTTTATATATTAGTAGTAAATCTTTTTTTATTAAATTAAGTATTATTTTTTTATTTCCTTAATTTAACCCTAAATTTTTATTTTTGGACATTTTTTAAACTATTGAATTATTCATTTAATGCTTTGTCTATCATATTTTTTTATTTTTGATAAAAAAGCTTTTACTAAAAATATATAAAAAAATTATATAATTAATTTTTTAAAAATATAAAAATACTAAAATGCCAAAAATCAATTTAAATTTTAATATTTTTAATAAAGATAATTAAATTATAAAATTTCTTTTATAAAATATATGAATCTATTATAGAAAAATGTATACATATATTAAATATCTTTTATTTTTTAATTTTACCTAATAAACAATATTTATATATATGATATTTTATAATTAATATTTTTTTTAAAAAAAATATAAAATAGTTTCTAATAAATGTAAAATAAATAATATGTATAAATATGTAACACTATTTTTAACTTTAAAAAATAAAAAATATAGAAAAATCTTTAGTTCGATAAAAAAATTTATTATTTTATCAAATTTTTAATCACAAATTAAAATATTATTTATATAAAAAATAAAAAAATTCTTTAATAATTTTTTATATTGTAAACCAATAGATCCTATCAGAAATTTTAAAAAAAAATCAAATCTAAAAATATTCAAAAAATATATTAAGAAAAATATGTCAAATTTCATAATTTTATAAAAATATATTTATTAATTCATATATATTTACAAAATAAGAAAAGAAAAAAAAAAAAATTATAAAACTAATTATTATTAAAACATATATATAAAAATGCTGGAAAAAGTAGAAATAAATTGTATATATATATTACAATTATAAATTATGTTAATTATTTATTTTATATTTAGTAAATAATAATAATATAGATTAACTATAAAAGTTAAAAAAATACACAATTAATTAAAATATTTTAATATATATATAAATTATATAAACAAAAATTAATTTAGCATTTATAAAATAAAAATATATAAAATAAATAAAAAAATATGAATGATTCAGAAGAATAAAAAAATCAAGATTTCTAAGATTATTATTTAAGACAAAAATACATAAAAAAACTTGGTATAGTATAGATAAACGAAATTGTTTTTTATCCTTAATAAAATAATGAACAAAAAAAAGAGGCATAATTAATG
Organism: Ichthyophthirius multifiliis; assembly: GCF_000220395.1. Taxonomy (NCBI): domain Eukaryota; phylum Ciliophora; class Oligohymenophorea; order Hymenostomatida; genus Ichthyophthirius; species Ichthyophthirius multifiliis. The sequence goes on from NW_004085862.1 coordinate 2,544, forward strand.
TAATAGTAAATTGAGATTAATCTTTAACTTGAAAACACTTATGAATAAAACGGTTATTAAATGAAATTTCATTCAAGATCAGATGATGATGTAAGAAACAAATATATTAAAAAACTATAAAATTAAAAAATTCTCAAATAAAACTAAACTCAAAAACATTAATCTCGTAAAAACATATAAAATTGTTTAAAATTATATGATAAAATATATATAAAAAAAAGTTATTATATTTGATTGGGATGATACTATTTTATGTACTAAATACTTATAATATTATGATTTTGTGGATATTCCTATAGAAATTTTACGCTAATTAAGTTTTTTAGATAATTCAGCAGTATTTAAATTTTTAAAAATAATAATAATATAAAAAAAAAAAAGAGTAAACTATTAAAAAAAGCGACCACTTATGGAAATACATATATAATAACAAATGCGATAAAAGGATGGGTGTAATATAGTTCATAATTGTATTTTTATTTTATTTTATTTAAAAAAATAAAAAAAATATAATATAATAACATTTTATTTAAAAAATTAGATTTCTTCCTAAAGTATTTAATGTAATCAATGAAAATTAAATAACTGTAATTTCAGCAAGAACCGAATTCGAAGATGTTTTTCCAGGAGATTGTTTAAAATGGAAAGTGGAAACTTTTAAAAACTTAAAAAAGTTTTATGATGAAGATGTAAAAAATAAAATAATAATAATATAATAATTTATGATTATAATAAATTTTATTTTATTTATTTTTTATAAAAAAAGCTTATTACTAACCTTATATGCTTAGGAGATAGTAATATTGAAATAGATGCACTACATATATTAGCTAAAGGTTTCAATTAATCACTAATTAAAACTATAAAATTCAAAGAAAATCCAAATCCTGAAGAGTTAGCTAGATAATAAGAATTAGTTAATGATAAATTTGATTAAATATATTTAACAATAAAAAATTTAACAATAAGACTTGAAAAGTAATAATATTTAATAATTTGTTTTATCTTTTTATATTTTTTTTTTTTAAATAAATAAAAAATAGGAAAAATAATATAAATTGAGGAAATGTAAGTATATATTTTTTGTTAAATATATAAAATAATATATAATATTACGTATTTTATCTATATATATATATTAATTTATGTTTGTTTTTATTTTTTAATATTTTTTCTTATATATAAAATGATAAAAAAAAAATGAATTAATACAATTTTAATGAATAATAATATGTTTCCAAATTTAGGTATTTAAATATTTATTCAGTACGTATTAAAACCTGTTTTAAATAATATAATTCCTTTTTTAAAAAAAATAATTTTACAAATTAAACTCTGAAAAAAATAATGTAAAAATTTTAATGTTATTGAAAAATATAAATTTTTGACATATTATTTTTAAAAATTCTTACACAAATAATAGAAAGATTATAAAATTTTCGTTTTATATTCTCTTTTCTTTATAAAAAAGATAATTAATTATTTTGTATATTATGTTTATTATCTAAAATATTTTAAAAATTTAGAAAGAATACAAAAAAATTAAAGTATAAACATAATAAAATATATATATATATATATATATATATATTTATATATTTATATATTTATATATATTTGTTTTTTTTCTTAAAATAAAATAGTCTTTGTTTTTTTTATATATCAACAATTTTATTTTTATTAAAAATAAAATATCATATAAAAAAAATTTTATATTTATAGTAGTTTTATTATAAATATTATTTTTGTTATATATTTTAATTTTTAATTTTTTTTTTTTTAAGAATATTTTATTTTATTTTTGTATATAAATAAATATTTAAATTTTGGATTTTTTATGTTTTTTTTTATATATTATTTTATGTATTTATACATTTTTAAATAAAAATTTATTTAAAATCTATATAATTAATTATTTTTTTTTATTTAAAATTATAAATATTTTTAATAATAATATCTATATATTGTTTATTTAAAGATAATATTTTTAAATAAAAAATATATTTTTTAATATTTTAATTATTAAAATATTTTATAAGTAAAAAATATACTTCAAATTAATTATTATGTTAATAATTTATGAAGAATTTTATTTATTATTATATTTTTTCAGAATAAATTTATTAAATATTAATTATAAAAAATTACAATTTCTTTCTTTCTTTCTTTTGATAATAATATAAAATAAAAAATATATTTAAATTATTTTTATTAAGAATATATAAAAATTATAAATATCTTTTTATATTTAATTTTATTTTATTTTTTTCTTATTATTTTAACGATAAATATATGAAATAATATATCATTTAGTATATATTTATATTTATATAACTATTTAATATATAAATTATAAAATATATTAATAAAAATATAATTTAAAATAGCATTAATTAATGTAAATTCGTTTAAAGTTTTTGTTAAATTTTCTAAATTAAAAAAATTATTTTTACATTATATTTTAAAGATATTAATTTTATACAATAAATTAAATATAAATTATTAAAATTATTATTATATAAAAATATATTAATTGATATAAATTAAGAAAATAAATAAATTTTAATTGTAATAATATATTGAAATAAAAAAAATTATTAAGATTTTTATATATTTTAAAATATAAAATTTTTTCTATGTTAATAAAATGATATAATTTATTTTTAATATATAGAATTAAATTAATTGAATTTTTATTTTTAAAAATAAAATAATTATATTTCAAAAGAGAAACTATTTTAATTATTTTTTAAAAATAAATAATTGTAAATTTATATTTATTTTATTCTTAACCATATTCTATTAATGAAAAATATATTTTTTTGCTTAAAAAAAACATAAATTAAGTATAAAAATAAAATTGAGAGATTTTAATATAAAATTCATATTATAAAACATATAATATTATTTTTATTTATTTATTAAAATTTAATTATAATTCATTTATTTTTTATTAAATTTTTCTATTATTTTTTATTTTTTATTTTTTAATATTTTTAATTTATAAATATCTATAATATGATAACACATAAAATAGATAGTTTATTATTTTAATTATTTTAAATTTATATGAGAAAATAATATTTACTGAGATTTAATTTCAAATATTTTTTTTATTAATCTCTTATATATTTAGAAAAGCAATCATTTTAAAATGAATAATTATTAAAAGACTAAAATAAATATTCAAATGCATTTATTAATAAATAAATTTATTTTTTTAAAATAAAATTAAAAAATTTAGAATTAAAATATTATTATTTATTATATAATAAACAAAAAAAATAAAAAAACAAAAAACAAAAAAAAAGCAAACAAAAAAAAACAAAACAATAAAAGAATACAAATTTATATAAAAAAATAATTAATAATGGGAAACTTATGCGTATTTAAATAAGAAACTTAAAAATACAAATTAATAGTATAAAAACCAGTAAAGAAAACAAAATATTTAAAATCAATTTCTACATAAAGTTAATCAGTTGTATAATAAAAATATTTATTAAAACATTATTAAAAACACCGTTTAAATAAAAATTTTTTAGATAATAATCAAGAAATAACTTACGATTAATTTTTATCACAACTTAAATAAAGTAATTAATAATGTTAAATAAAGATACAAAAATAAAATTGAAAATAAAAAAATATATATAAATTAATATATATATGTAAATAATAAATAATTTTATTATTTATTTTTTATATCTATATTTTTTTTAATTATATATAATTAATATATAAAGAGTTTTTATATGTTTTTTTATTGAAAAAAAATAAAAAAGTTTATAAAAAATATATATTAAATATATAAAAAAATATATTTTTTATATTATATTTTATTTATATTAAAAATATATAAAATTAATCATCTCTAAGAAGGATTTTTTTTTGGTTGTTATCCAGCGTTACTGTTTTATTTATTTTATTCATTATTTCCATTATTATAAGTATTTCCTGAATAATTTCTATTCGGAATATAATTTGCATATTAAGCTGGAATTTAATTTTAGGCCAACTATTAATATTCCTAAAAGTAATATTAATCTCCAATAACAGACTACTATTAATAGTAATAATTGTCCATAATATTCTATCCAAACATATTTGGAGGATAATCAGTAATATATTATTATTATTAATTCATATAAGATTTTTCATCTTCAAGTTCATTAAGTCCAAAAATTTAATTATAACATTATGAAATAGAATTTTTTTCTTTTAATTTTAAAAAAACTTTCATCGTAAGTAAACTATCACTTCCAGCCTAATGCTAAGGTCCAATTCTATCAATCTATTAAAATATATTATATATATTAAATATATATATATATATATATATATATATATATATATATATATATATACATATTATATTTATATTTTTATATATAATTTTTCATTATTTTATTTTTACTTATAAATTTTTAGATAATCTTTCTAAACCTAAATATTTATATTTATATCCTTCTATTTCTTATATAACTAATTTGACATCAATTGTTTAAGGAAAATATAAATAAAACTATTCATAAAATTCTTTACATGTATTAGGTAATTTTGAATCAATTAACAATTTTAAAAAATAAGCAAAATCAAATCCTCCATGAAAAGTTATCCAAGTAATATCTTCATTACATAATAACCCACATCCGAAAAACATTTCTGCGAAATCTGCTAATTAAATACCTTATTTTTAATGCATATCGAATTTTATTCCACTTTCTTCTAAAAATTTTATTGCTTCTTTTGTATTATTATCTTTACTTTTTTTTATATATATTTTTTAATATTAATTTAACAAAATAAAAAAAGGAAAAAAAAATAAATAAATATAAAATTATAAACAAATATAAAATAAATGTACTTTTTATTGAATGCAAAGTTAAATTAAAATGTGCATTTTTAAGGAAATGTACCATCACTTTTGGCAAATGTTAATCCTAGTTAAATCATGTTTAAACTGTCTACGTTTTGCTTTATTTTTTGATATTCTGAGCTAGCCTTTATTTATATTTATATATATTTTTTTTTTTATTAATTTTTATTTATAGAGAGTTCTTTTAAATTTATTCTTTTTACTTATTGTTATATGACACCTGGAAATTCTGTATCCTTTAAAATAAATATAATTAGAAATTATTTTCATTAATTACTAGTGAGACATAGGTACATTCTTCAGCTAAATCTTGTATTATTTCGAATTCTTATTCTAAATTATCTTACCAAACTTCTCTTATAATTCCTTTATCTTTAAAATCATCACTTTTATATTTTTTGATTTTTTTTTAAATTATTTTAATATTTTATTATTTTACTTTGGTTGACTCATTTTTTTATTTTCTCTTATTATTATTATTTTTTTAATATTATATAATCTTTTTTTAAAAATTAATAAATTCACATAATTATAATTATTTAAAATTATATATATATAAATATAAAAATTTATATTTTTAATATTTTTTTTTTTTCTAAAATATAAAATATAGTTAAATCAAAAAAAAAAATTAAATTTTTAAATAATTAAATTGAAAAGAAAATTATGAAAATGATTTATATTTAATTTATTTTTAACTATAAAAATAAAAATTTAAGCTATTTTCAAATTTAAACATATTCGTTAATTATTTAATTATATATTAATAAATTTTTTTACTTTTAATTAAATTTAATAGAAGATTATATATATTTATTTCAAAATTATATATAATTTTAATAATATTATTATTATTTTATATTATAATTATTATTATATTATTATTATTATTATTATTATTATTATTATTATTATTATTATTATAATATATTATTAATATGTCTATAAATCTAATTTTTTTTACATTTTTATATAATATATTTTATAATTTAAAGAAAAAAATAAATAATTCAAATTAAAAAACTCATTTAAAATATATAAATAAAATTATATGGAAATAATTTATTAGAAAAATAATTAAAAATCAATAAAATTAAATAGAAATAAAAACTTAATACAAATTTAAAATTTATTTATAAATATAATATAAATAATCAAAAATTAACTTATAAAAAATCGTAAACTTCTTAATATAAAGAAATTCAATTAAACAAATTTAAAAAAAAAAAAATTAATGTTTACAAATAATAAAGTTATAAACTAATTTATATAAAAGAACAAATTATTAAAACAAGATTTAAAATATATCTAAAACTCTTTAATTTCTCGAGAAGATAATATATTTCACATTAGAATTTTTATTATGTAATTAAGTGAATAAAAACAAAAACAAAATAATTCTGAAATACGCTAAATAAACATTTCATTAGAAAAAATAGAAAAGTAAAGACAACAATACGAATAAAAAATCCTTGAAAAATAAAGCTTAGAAAATACATCTTAACTTAATAATAATATAAATTAATACATAAAATAATTATCATATAAATTATTTTCTAAAATCAACATATTGCTCAAAAAATATTTATCTAAAATTCAATTTTTTTTCCAAAATTTTACGAATATATACAATAAGAATAAATGCTAATATTCAATTAATACAAAGAATAATAATAAAAACTATTAAACTCTTCTAATTAAATTTCATTTAAAATTGTATTTGAATTAATGTTTAAAAATAGTCATGAACGCCTATAAAAAGAAATATAAAAATTAAATAATAATCAATTTTATTATAGTATTTTTTTAAATGAATAAATTATCAAAAACAATAAAAACGAAAAGCTTTTTACAGAAAAATATTTTCAAGGTTCTTTTTCATTTGAATATATAATAAATTTGTAAAAAGAACTTTTTTTAAATGAAAATGCATATAAATAAGAAATCGATAATTATGAAAAGGAGATATCTTTTTTAATTTAAGAATAAAAAAATAATATTCAATATAGGCAAATAAATGTATATTTGATTTAATGATGTCTGATTTTGATAAATATGTAAAAGAAAGTTTAGCTTAAAATAAATAAATATAAAATAATATAAAAAATTACTCGGAGAATTATTAAAAATATAAGAATAAAAAACAAAAAGTTAAATTTAAATCAATGAAAAACTTATGTTTTGAAGATAAAAGAAATAATGAAACTTCAGATAATTATAAAATACCAAAAATTAAATCTTTCTAACATTTAGAAGAAAAGGAAATTATTTTTAACAAAAATACTTCAACTAAAAATAAAAATAATCAGAGAAATATAGAGATAAGTAATTTTTCTGCCCCGAGAAAATCTTTAAAAGTTAGTAAGCTTAAATAAGATATTTAAGTCAAATCTATGTGCTTTATCTAAGAGAAAAATTATAATATTTTAAATTAGTCTATTTGTAATAAGAATTATGACATTTCTTTATTTGATATAGGATAATAAAGTAATAGATCTATATAAAATACGGATTTTTATTTAAAAAAAAATAAACTAGTAAGTATTTTTAATAATAATTTTGATAAAAAAATAAAAAAGGATAAATAGTTTATTATTTCTCATGTGAAAAAAGTAGTTGGATTTAAAGAAATTACTTTATGAAATTATAAAAGAACATTAAAAAATAAATAAATAAAAAAAATGTTTTAAATAATTTTAATTTATTAATAATATATTTAAAATGTTTCTTTATTTGTTATATAATAATATATATAATTATTAAAAATAAAAAAAAAATAAGATATATATTCATATTATACATATACAAAAATTTATATAAAAATATATTTATAAATATATATATATATATATATATAATATATTTACAT
>NW_004085861.1:0-4096 GCF_000220395.1 Ichthyophthirius multifiliis
AANAAAAAAAAAAAAAAAAAAGAAATAATTAAAGTATATATTTTATAAAAAATAATTAATTTTAATGACTGATTAATAAAATTTCACTTAATTTAGTTAATTAAACTCCATAAATTTTTTAAGACAAGAAAGATCTGCATAATTTTTAAATTATCATAATTAATTAGCTGAAGATATCTAAAGATTATTTAATAATAATTTTTTAGTCAAAAATGAATCTGTTAAAAATGAATTTAATGATTTTGAAAAAGAAGAAGAAGTTTTAAACTTCACAAATAAAGATACATTTGATTTTAAAAAATAAATAGATATAAATTTTAAAAAAACATTGAAAACTTTTATCAATATATAGAAAAAGATAGCAGTGTGATTTCCAAATACCCTGATTTAAACGAGGATCTTAATAATTAATTTCAAAATCATTCTAATTCTTATGAATAAGATGATATAAAGGCTGATAATAATTAAATATTAAAAGTTAAATAAAAAATATCAAAGAAAAAATAAAAAAAACAAAGCTAAAGTAATTTTTACAAATAAATATATATAATTTTTATTAATAAACTTAGCATAAGTTAAAATTACTATTTTAATTTTTTTTTTTTTTTAAAAAAAAAATTATATTTTTTTATATTCTTTTATAAAAAATAAAAATAATTAAAAATAGATGAGTACATCAAATCATAAACACCGATATTCGATTTCAATTCATAAACAAATAACAATTAATTGAATTATTTATATTTTTAATAAATATAACCTAACAAATTATTAAGTCTATAATAATCTAATTCTCCATTCTAAAAAGTAAATATTAATAACTAATTAAAAAGGAAAATAAAATATTAATTTATATATATTAAAATTTTATAGTTGTAATAAGAAATCGTAAAATAATCTAAAACAATTCCTATATATAATAATATAAATGAAGAGCCAAGATAAGTTAATGTTGCTTAGTTTAATAGAATAATGATAATGAGAATAAAAAGGGCTGCCAGAAATTTAAAATTGAAATAATTTAAGGAAGAATAATTATAATTATAATAAAATTAATAAATGGATAAAAAGAAAAAGGTATAAAAAATAAAATATTTTATTAAATTTATATATATATGTATATGTATATCTATATAATATTTTATAATTTTTATTATTTTATATATAGTATAAATATGAAAGTAGACATAAACATGCTACAAATAGAATAAGAGATTCTAAAGGAAGGTTTATTCCTAGTAATATTTATTTTTATTATTGAAATATTTTTTTTTTTATTATTTAATATGCTTATTTGTTTTTAATTAATTTTAATATTTTTATTTAGAGGAAAAACTATCAGAATATCTATAAAAATAAGAACTAGAAAAAGAAGGAAAAAATAATATTTATTAAGAAATTCTTAATTATAAAAAACAGGAATAAGATAAAATAAATATGAAAGATTAATAATAAATTTTTTAATATTAATAATAAAATGAAGAAAATATTAAAGAAAATAGTTAATTAAATGAATAAAATATTAATAAAAATGCCAAACAATATAAATAATTAAAAATATTTGATATGTTAAACTATAAATTGAACACTTCTTAAATTTAAAATTGATTAATTAATAAATTTTAATGATAAAGAATATAAAATTTAAATAAATATATATGATACAAAGTATATATATATATATATAAATATTAATAATTTTAATTATAAAAATATATTTTTTTTCTTGTTTTTAATATAGTTTTAAATAATTACAAAAATTTAATTAATATTTATATTTTAATAAGAAAGTTTATATATCTTTATTATATTTATATACAAATTAATTAAAAAATATTTATTTTTTTATATAAATTATATAAATAATAATAAATATGATATATTTATAAAAAGTTTTTTTTTAAACTATTCAGTTAATAATATTTAAAGTGTGAAATTCTATAGATAATAATAATTAAAAAATAAAAATAAAAATATATTACCTTATATTTAATAAAATTTTTAAAAAGCTTATTTTCTTAAAATAGGATTTTCCCTATCATAATCAGTATCAAAAAGATGTTCATTTATTAAATAACTTTATATTTCTTAATTAATACTTTAAATTGGATAAAGCCACTCATTTATTTTTATCTATATTTAAAAGTAAATTATTAAAATAAATATAATAAAACAAAAAATATTGATGAAATCAAATTCTTAAAAAAATTAATATTTAAAAAAAATATTCCCTAACTAAAAAATATAAAAAAATTAAAATATAAATATATATAAATATATATATATTTAAATATATTTTTAATTTTTTTTATAAATTTATATATATTTATTAATATACGAAATGTATAACTATACAATTATCTATTATTTATTAAGAAAATTAATGCCCAATTTATTTTTTGAAACATCTTTTATTTATAAAATTATATTTATCAATAATATAACATAATGAGACTCCTATAAAAGACCAAAAAGTACCAAAAGGTAAAACAGGACTATAAAAAAAGTAAAATACATAGTATTAAATAGAATTGAATATTTTTTTAAAATATTAAATTTATTATTTTCCATTAATCTAATTATTTTATTATTTTTATTTTATTTATAAAAATAAAAATAAATATTTACTTATTCGCCTCTTTTTATGTTAATAATTAATTTTTTATTAATTTTTTTCTTTTTATATTTTTAAGCATTCCTTAGAAATTAATAAATGAAAATAAAGGGATTAAAAAAGCATTAAAAATGAAAACAAAATATTCTATATATATTATTCCGCCTCCAATTCCATAAAAGTTTTTCCGAAATATATATTCTAGAATTAAATTTATTAATGCTGTATTTATAAATAATATTGTCGTAAGTTTTTTTACATAACTAGTCTTTTATTTAGTCTTCGTTGACCATTTTTCATTTTTAATTTAAAATTTTATTAAAAAGGGTAGAAAAAATTTATTTACAATAACAATTAATAAAGCATTTAAAATTTAAATAAAAATAACTCTATCTATATTTTTAAAAAAATCTTAATCATCTATTATATTATCAATTATAGAGTTTTTAATAAAACAAAGGCAAAAGAAAAAGAAAAATAATAGTAAAGAAGTTAAACTAAATTAAAAAAACGAAACAAATCTATATTTTATTTTAATTAAAGTATCCAAATAAATAAAATTCCAATTAATATCAGTTGGTAAAGGAGCTTATTTAATATAAAGATGTCTATCAAACAAATAAATGGAAGATTTATTATATTAAATAGACTTCCCTTATTTAAAGAAATTAAGAAATCGTTAAAAATTACCGATTTAATTACTAATTAAAACTAGTTCTTTTTATTTATTTGTTTCAAAACTAATAAAAGCGATTCCTTTGAATGTTTCTTGAGTATTTTTATATATTTTTTAATTTAGTTCTTCGTTTTCTATTTATAACATTTTTAATTCTCTATTTATATTTTCAGTACTCTTTTATTATTTCAAAATAGATTTCTTTTCATTTATTTTTTTCATTATTAAAGATTATAATTATTCTTTTTTTATATATTGTATACTAATGTTACTTTTGTTACATAGATTTTATGATTTTCTATTTAATTAGCGAATATTTCTTTTAAAATTTATTCAGGATTTTCTAGTCCTTGAGGTATATTATTGACCATAATAGTAAAATCGGAAGCGTTTATTTTTATTTATTTTATTATTCTGTTTCGGATTATAATATACGTTATTCTTTAGAAATATTTAAGTAATTATTAACTATATTATAATTAATAGAAAAGTAAAAACGTTTTGTGGTCTTTTTCTTCTTTTTTATCTATTAAATTTACTAAAGAATGTAATATGATAAAATTGTAAGGACTTAAAGACATATATTTATAATTATTTAAAATTTATTATTATTATTTATTATTTATATGATTCTCAAATTTAAAAAAGTTTTAATTCCTATTTATGATTAGACTTGGAATTCCTTGTATTAAAAAATGGATTAAGAGCAATATTATACAGAATTTCATTTAGTTAAAATATAAAGTTATATTTATTCCTAAAAAGTTTAATTATTATTATTAATTAATTGTAGTTATTGGCTAAAT
>NW_004087755.1:0-2600 GCF_000220395.1 Ichthyophthirius multifiliis
ATATATTTTAATATATATATATATATTTTTTTATTTGTTTTTATAATTTAAAATACATTTATAAATTTTTAATATAATGTCGAAAATAAATCTTAATAATATTACCAGTTATTAACTAAAGAAAAAAAATATTAAATTATCAAAAATAAAAAATTAACAATATCTATCCATATATAATTATAATTTATATTAATATAGAATTTGAATAATTTAATTATTTAAATAATATAATTAAGATTTTTTTTTTTTTTGAGCTTTTATTAATATTTAAAAAATATGGTTTTTAAACTTATATTATTAATATATAAAAAATAATTTGAATAATATTTACTTTATAGTAAAATTTTAATGAATAATCATTTAAAAATATAATTTTCATATAAATTAAAATATTTATTATTTTTAAAACAAAGTTATTGTAATGATTTTTTTTTTTATATATATAAATTTAATTATATATATTAAATATTTTAAAGCAAAAATAAAATGTTTTTAAAAAATATTACATTTTAATTTTTATGGCTTATAACTTTCATTGATATTATCATGTGTTATTATTAAAATGTAGTCGAATAAAATCAAATAAAACTTAAAATAATCGAATGTATTAAATAGGAATGCTAAGAAATTTAAAAAGATGAAATAAGCAAATGTACAAAAGATGAATATTTTAACAAAAAATAATGTTCCTGTATTCCAATAGATAACGATTTAAATTATTATGATGAATATTGTACTTGTCTTTCTGACGAAATGGATTATGAGCCTGCAATCTAATGTATTAATGAATAAACAAAAAACTCAAAAAGTCTTTCTGTAGCATCAAAACTTTTATATAATTGCAAATTCCTTGACAGATATGTGTAGATGTTTCTAGAAAATATTCAAGGGTGTATATTTGGGAAAATCAATTAATTTAAATTTAACTTATTCACATTAATTATACTTGCATTTTATTTATAGTTTTGATTTTTTTTTTTTAAAACTTTCCTCTATTTAAAATAAAAAAATTCTAAAATAGTTACAAGTTACAATATTTTTTTAAATAAACTAGTTTTAAATTTTTAAATAAAAAATAATTAAAAAAATGCTTTAAGAATTTTTTTATTTTATGTTTTCGTAAAATGTATATAATTAATGCAGTTTCCAATATAAAAAATATATGAGTTTATTTTTAAATTTAGAAAATTTAAACTTTATTATTTAATTTAATTATCAATTATATTCATATATAATTTTTTATATAAAAGCAAACAATTTTATTTAAAAAAATATATAAATAAGCTTTTTTTTAAAAAAAAGAAAAAATATATAAAAGTATAAAACATATGTTTAAAAAAAACCAATTATTTAAAAAAAATTGATTAATAAATAAAAATATAATAAATAACATATAAAACAAAATAATTCATATAAAAATAAAAATACATATATAACTAACTTAATATATTAAAAATACAATCAAAAAAAAAAAATACAAATACAAATATTTCTAAACAATTAAAAAAAATAAAAAAATATGGCCTTCGTATTTATAGCCTAACCGCGTTTAGAAAATCCAAAAACAACCACTCCCCTCGAAATAGGTCCTGGTTTTTATATATAACATTAACCTTATAAAATTGACTAAAAGAAAATCGCATTCAACTCTACCGAAAAACGCGAAGCTAAAAAAGTCCATAATGAAAACATCACACCGACCCCTGGTCATACTTAATACATTCAAACAAATATAAATGAGAGAGTATTTTTAACATCTACAGGCGAAGAAATGAAATAAATATTAATTCCAAAGCCTTAAAATAACTTTAAATCTAAAACAAACCGTTTCAAAGCAAATATATAATAAGTTCCAGGTCCTGGAAAATATGAATAATTTATAAAAAAAAGAGAAAATGTAAAAGGAAATACCAACAAAAAGCAATTATAAACAGTCTAGACTCTTTTATAAATTAATAAGCATTAATCTACCCCTTCTATCCCTTCGAAATTCTAGGCTTTTGGTTATACTGAAAAGGAAAATGAGCAACTTTAATTAAATGAATTACCTCCTAATTTTTTTAAGGGTATAAAAAATGACACTGTAGGACCAGGTCAGTATAATATTAAGGACGTAATAGAAATAAATAAGGAAAAAGGCACTACTTGGCATAAATATTCAAATGTAAGGGCCAATAGTGTAAAAATAAATAATCCATAAATAGGACCAGGAAGTTATAATGTTATAAATAAATAAATGCCTTAATATAAGAAAAAAGAAATGAATGGATTTGCCTCTAAATCTTTAAGGACTTTAGAAGTTAGAAAAGGAGCAATTTCGAATGAGTTTTATAAATAAAAATTAGTCCAAAGTTCATAAAGTTAAAGCAGATTTTCGAATAATTAAGAAACATCACTTGGGGAAGGAGATAAATAAGACGAAGAAGATTTTGATTCAGAAAATGATTTTGAATATGTCGAAGTTAATTATTATTTATATTAAAATAAATATTTTTTATTTTTTATTTTTTTATAAATAAAAGGATAGTACACCAGGACCTGGTTATTATTATGATGATAAAAAATTATCTTCTTTTAAATTCGGAAAAAATAAAAATAAA
>NW_004087754.1:0-1365 GCF_000220395.1 Ichthyophthirius multifiliis
CAATTTACTAAAATTATAAAGCATGAAATAATTTTTTTTTTTAATTATATAATTTTTTATAAATAAAAAATTATAAATTATTACATAATAAATATTTACAATAATAAATGTTAGAATTTATTATTTTCTTAAAATTAATATATATAATATCATATTTCTTATAAATGAATATTATTTTTTAAAAAATAATAATCATATAATATCTACATAGTATTTTTTTATATTAATAAAATTATATCTTAAATATTAGATATTAAAAAAATATAATAATTTTATATATAAATATTTTATATAATTAAATATATATATAAATAAAAATATATATTTATATATATATATTATTTTTTTTTTTTTTTTAAATAATTTATCATTTTTTTAATAAAAATATAATTTTAACTAAAAGCATTTTACAATGGCAATATTTAAATAAGATATAAATATATAAATAATTTAAATAAGTTAAATATCATAATTTATTTTATGTTATAATAATATATAAAGTTATTGAAAAAAATTAGAGATAATCGGTTTAAAATTATAATTAAATGACATTATTTTTATATATAATAAAATTAATTTTATAAAAAATAATACATATATTTTTTTTATCAGGTGGGAAATATTTGCTTTTTGATAAATAAAAAAATGCAATATAAATTTAATTTTTATTTAGAATATAAAATATATCAATAAATTTAATTATTTAATAATTAATTCTTAATTTTTTAAGTAAAATTATAAATAAAAATTATTTAATTCTTATTTTATATTTTTTGTGTGTAAATAAAATACTTCACTAAAGAAAAATTTAGCAATAAAATACATTAATAAAATGAATTTTAATGAAAACAAATTCATTGCAATAAATTAAAATAAAAATGTATCAAAATTGCTAAAATTAAAATATATAGAAAAATAATAATTATGAAGATATTTATTTTATTAGAATAATATATTATTTAAATATATCTATTTTAAATATTATAATAACTAAATTAAATATATAAATAATTTATATGAATTTAATATACAAATAAATATAAAATTATATGTAAAACTTTTATTAATAAAATGCTTTTGGAATTATTATTTAAAATTATCATTTATATTTATTGAATAATCAAGAATATTGATAAAATAAAAAAAAATGATATAATATTGAAAGATTTTCAAAGAACCTTTAAAATATAAAAATAATTTATATTAATAAAAAAAAATATATATATAAATTATTAAATATATTTATAAATAATTATATATAAAATATTTAAAAAAATTTAATATATTAGATAAATAAATAATTTTTTAAGATGATATAAAAATTAAATATTTTTAAATTAAATAGATATAAATTATATATAAAAT
>NW_004087752.1:0-1428 GCF_000220395.1 Ichthyophthirius multifiliis
TTATCCGTCATCACTATTATCATAATCTTCATTTACATAAATACTTTTTAAAATATAAAATACTATAAATGTTAATAAAGAATAAATATAAAATTAGAAAAATTAAACATAATAAATAAAAAAGGGCAAAAATATCAGAAAAAAATAGCTAATTAATTTTATAAAATACTTATACTTTTGTGGTTAATTTACTTTAATTTATCTTAATTAAATTTCATTTAATAATTTTATTGCTAAAAAAGAATAATAAATTTATTTTTTAATAACGGAGCAAAAAAATAAAAAATACCAATTAACAATATCAGATAGCATTTATTAATTCTAAATTTAAGAAAAATAATATAACCTATAATTTCAGATAAATTAAATATCATTAAAATCAAATATATATTTAAATTAATTTAGTATAAATTAAAAATGAGCTGCCAACTATTAATTTCTGTGAATATTTATAATAAAGTAAATGTAAAAACTTTTTTTTTCATATAAAAATTTTCTTCTCGTATAAATTATAAGACTTCCTTTATATTAAAATTAACATTTTTTGTATTTTTTGAAAATTAAATCACTAAAATAGACAAAATTAAGTAAGGAATCCCTAAAAAGTATAAGAATAAGTTTTTCCAATTATTAGAAAAATAATACTAGAATAATAAATATATAAATGAAAATCCTGGAAAAAGATATTTCTATTATTAATTAAAAAATAAAAATATAAATTTTATAATTATAAAATTTTACAATATCTATAGCATATTAAATATGAGCATTGTTCCATCCAGCCTAGAAAAACCAGAAAGAGTACATGAATATAAAATATGAATAGTTATTAAAAAAAATTCAACAATCATAAAAATACTTGTGGAAATATTTATTACTAAATATAATAAATTATGATCGATATAAAAAACTTATCCTATGAAATAGAAAAAAAATGCTATGGTTTAAATTATAGTTTGATTATAATTGTCTAACTAAAATTTGTTATTAAGGCATTAATTTTATTATATTTCTTCTTTATAATTGCAAAAAATAAAAGGAAAACTATAATATATAGTTGTTGTTAATAAATATATGGATAAAATTGAAACAAAGTTAAAAATTTGATTATATTCAAAGTTTATTAAAATATTCATTTTTGCAAAGAATTAATAAAGAATATGATTATAGTGTTTATAATAAATTATATAATATTTTTATTGTGAAATAAAAAGAAATATATAAAAAGCAATTAATAATTAATTTATTTATTATTTTTCTATAAAACATATTTAAAAAAAATTCGAATTTATTTTATTATAAGATAAAAAAAAAAAAATTGTTAAAAATAATAAAAAACAAAAATATTTATAAATAAATATTAGGAAAAAAAATATTTTTATATATATGAAATAAATAAATATTTATAAAATTTTCATTTATCTAAGT
>NW_004087750.1:0-1213 GCF_000220395.1 Ichthyophthirius multifiliis
ATATAATATATATATATATAAAAAATAATTAAATATTTAGAAAAATAATCAAATATCTAAAAGTAATTTTCTAGGATCTTCGATTTCTTCTTTAATAGTTTTTAGGAAAGTAACAGCCTCTCTTCCATCAATTAGTCTATGATCATAAGTTAAGGCCAAATACATCATTGGTCTTGCTACGATTTAATCGTTTTTAACTACAGGTCTATTAACAATTGAATGCATACCCAAAATAGCTGATTAGGGTGGATTTAAAATAGGAGTACCCATTAAAGATCCAAAAACACCACCATTGGAAATAGTAAAAGTACCTCCAGCCATATCTTCAGCTGAAATTTTTCCTTCTTTACCTTTATTACCTAATCTAATTAATTCCTTTTTTATAAAAAATAAAATTATTATAAAAGAAATTAATAAACTTTTTCGATTTATGCAAAACTCAAAGTTTCAGCATTTCTAAGTACAGGAACCATAAGACCTGTAGGAGTAGCAACTGCAACAGAAATATCAATATAATTTTTATAAACAATCTCTTTTCCATCAATAACTTTTTTTTTAATAATAAAAAATAGTAATTTAGATATTTATATATATATATATTTATATATTTATATATTTATATATTTATATATTTATACCTGCATTTACAATAGGCTATTATTACAATGCTGCTGAACATGCTTTTATAAAGAATGACATGAAACCTAATTTTACTTAATGCTTTTTAGTAAATTAATCTTAGAATTTATTTCTAATTTCCATTACTGTTCCCATATCACATTCTTAAAATGTAGTTAGCAGTGCATATGTATTTTATGAATCTTTTAATCTTTCTGCAATTCTTTATCTCATTCTACTTAATGGTTCTCTTCTTTCATTTCTTTTTTTTTCTCCATATTATATTTCTAATTAATTTGGTTTCTAATGTTCTTGTTTTTTAGGTTATTATTATACGTTTTATACTTATTCTTAAGCTTTTTAGGGTTATTATTGTTATTGCTATTATTATTATTTTTATTCTTATTATTATTATTATTTTTATTAAACTTCTTTCGTACCTTCAGTTTGTTTTTAACTTCCTTAAGGCTTTTTTGCATCTACATCAATTACAAAGAACGGCTTTCCAACTTATACAGATTAACCATCACTCGCGAATAATTCGGTTATAATTCCCGCTTCTGGAGAACGAATTGGAACTTATGTCTTATCTGTT
>NW_004087748.1:0-1490 GCF_000220395.1 Ichthyophthirius multifiliis
ATATATAAATATATATATATAAATATATTTTATTAACTTATATATTTTTAAATAAAAATAGTATGTAATATTAAATAAAATAGAACAAATTTATAAATAAATTAGTTTGTAAAATTTAATAAATTATTATAATTGTTTAAATTTTCTAATATATATATAAAATAGTCATCTGTAATATATTATATATATTTGCATTTTTGCTTAAATTTATTTATTTTTATTAATAAAAGAATGTAAATAGATATATTTGTTTAAGTTTTTAAACTATTAAATAAACACAGAAAGTAATATTAAATGAACTTTTATTTTAAGTTCAAATTTAATAATTATTAATTTTAATAGTTTGTAATATACCATTTTAAATTTAAGTATATTATTATATTTTTTTAATTACAAAATAGTTAGTAATATATGATCAAACAAAATTGCATTGATTTCAAAAATTCAAAATAAAAATAGGAAGTAATATTAAATATAAATGCATTTTTAATTAAAAGTTATCTATTTTATATTAAAACTAGATGGTAATATAAATAAAAAAGATAAAATTTTATTTAATAAAAATAGCAGGTAATATTTAAAATAAAATTGCATTTATTTAATTCTTAATAAAAATAGTTTGTAATATAAAAAATAATAATATCAAAATTTCAAATTATTAAATAGAATGTAATATATTAAATAAAATAGCATTTTTAGTATATATTTATTAATCTTTTTAATTATAAATAGGGAGTAATATATAACAAAAATATTTTTATATTTTTATTAAAAATAGTAAGTAATAATTAATAAAATAACATTTTCGTAAAAATTATCAATTTTTTATTATAAATAGACAGTAATATTAAATAAACTATTTTTTTTTAAAAAAAATGTTTTAATTTTTAAGTGTGTAAATATTAATAATAAAATGATTATTATCTTTCTTTTTAGAAAGTAAAAATATTACAATTAATATTTATTTATGATATTAATAGATGAAAGGTTACATATATATCTTTTAAATTATTATTTTTAATTTAATTTTTTAAATTAAGTAACTTTTATTTTTTATATTTATTTTATAAAATAAATTATTTTATTAATAGGAGGTGAAAGTAAAATAAAATAATTCAAATATTTTACTAATAATATATATTTGAATTTTAAAAATATTAAATTATATTTTTGCTAGTTTTTTCTTTTTAAACATATGAAATATAATAATACTTTTAATTAGGATGTATTTTATTAATTTATTTTAATTTATTTTAATTTACTTTTAGCACTTTGTAATATTCTTTGATTATATGATTATAATTTATATAATAGAATGTATTTTTATGATTTTCTTATTATAATATTAAATTCAAATAGACTGTATTATTATAATTATTATATTATAATAGTTTTATTAATTTAATAGTGCGTAATTTTATAAGATTTTTCAATTTAAATTTTATTTATATTTAGAAAGTATTAATTTAATAATTTATTTAATATAAATT
>NW_004087747.1:0-1267 GCF_000220395.1 Ichthyophthirius multifiliis
ATTTCTATAATTATATATTTAACCAACAAAAAGTATCTAAATATACTCAACCAAGTATTAAACTTTCCCTTATTATATTCCCAAAAAATTCCCTAATATTATTCTTCTCCCTCTAATAAATAATAAGATTATTCAAATTAATATTTACAAAAGCAAAGCAAACCTAATAAAATAATAACTTTATTTTTTTCAATAAAATAAAATACTTATTTTGTACAACTGTTTCAATATAAAGTCATAAGTTATTTTTTACCCAAACTAAACTCCTTTATTTTGATTCTATATTTATGTTATTTTAATCAAAATAACTATTATAATTATAGACTTTCATCGTCTTAATTATACATTCTCGAAAATCTTGACTACTATATATAATAAAATTACATAATATAGCTTTTTAAATTGCTTTATTGGAAGAGAAATAATCAATTACACTATATTGGTAACAAAAAGAATACTTAAATTAATCAGTTTAGTGGGGGGGGGGAGAGGGGGCGTTCAGGAAAGTATTTTATGGCTTTATTTTTCAATTATAAAGACAGTTATGAGGTATTTATTATATAAATTAATGTATTTAAAGTCCTCCTATTTATCCACTCTAAAAGGACAAGAAACAAAGGAATATCTTATTATTTATGTAAAACCCTCTATTATATAGTTCGAAAAGATTTAAGTTATATTATTAGATGTTAATATAAACGGTCTATATAGAAATGGGTTCGATTAAATAAAATGTAATTTTAATTAGAAAAATATAAAAATATTGATTATTCAAAAAAAAAAAAAGAAAAAACTTTTCAAATAAAATTTTTTATTGCCATTAAAAATTATTTATATAACATATAAATATTCGTCAGAATTTATAATCTTTTTAAGTCATTTTAAATTATATCGGTTAGTTTTAAATATATTTAAGTTTTTTTAAATAATAATATGTAATCCTTTTTTTATTAATATTTATTTTAGTAATTTATAAAGTTAATTGTTTGAAAATAATTATAGAAAAAAAATAATAAAATTGATAAGAATCAAATATTGGTTAAATACAAAATATTAATATATTCTTTATTAATAATATATTTTGAATTCAATAAAAAGAAAATATAAATATTAATAATTTATTTTATATAATATTAAATATTGATTTGTATATAATTTTTTATTAAAAATATATATTATATTAATAGTGTTATAAATATATGTTATATAATAATTAATGAAATAAAAAAATGAAAAAGTGAATAATTAGTAAAAAGAGACTAAAAAA
>NW_004087745.1:0-1116 GCF_000220395.1 Ichthyophthirius multifiliis
TTTCGCTATCAAAATTAATGTCTGTGTATTATAAACTTTAAATATATGGTTTATTTTATCTATTACTATTAAATTATTCTTTATAGGTACTAAAAATAAATCTTGAGTTTATTAATTTATATTTTAATGTATTTTTTATTTAAAATTGCATTTATTTTCTTATGTTTTCATTTCGAAAGCTAAAACTTCTTATTTTTCAGTAAGAATATACATATGACTATTGAATAAAGGATCAAATTGTATTTCTAAAATTCCATCAAAAATCTAATTATAAAATAAATATAAATATATACATAAATATATATATAAAGATAAATATATTTTTATATAAAAGTATATATAATAATATTTAATATTTATATATTTATTTATAAAGTTATTTGTTTATTAGTTATTTTATAATTATTATTTATAAACATAAAAAAAAAATCAAATTTGTAAATATATATTTTTGAATATTAAAAATTACAATATCGCAATTTTATTATGGTACTTCTAATTATTAAGCATTAAATGAACTTATAATATTTTTTGTTGCAAAAACTGTGTTAGGATAACTTTTTATTAAATGTCTAATTTCTTAATTAGCTACTTTTGTAGTTCCTTTGTATGTTCCATTTATATAATATGTGCTATTATTTTAAAATAAAAACATATTGTAAATATATAAAAAATATATAAATATATAAATATATATAAATATATATATATATATATATATATATATATATATATATATATACATATATATTGACTTTATTATTTTATTACTGTATATATATATGTATTTTATTACTGTATATGACCTAATTTATCACCTAATAAAAAAAATTTAATTCCTTTTATTGTAGCATATATTATTGAACTATAAATACTCTCATTTTATTTTTCATTAAAATCAATTAATTTTATATCTGCCTCATGTTTCATTTAATATTTAAACCTTTCTTATTATTTATATTCCCCTATTTTATTAGAGAATTAATTATTATTATTTTTATTCATAGAATTTTTATTTTTTTTTTCATTATTTTTAATATTATCTATATTTTTATATCTTTTTTTTCTTAGTTTTATTAATTTTCTTTTTTTTCTAATTTTCTTAATTTTTTTTTT
>NW_004087743.1:0-1330 GCF_000220395.1 Ichthyophthirius multifiliis
AAATATTTATATATTATTTTTTAAATAGCTTGTAAAAAATACTATCTTAAAATTTAATTTGAATATTCTTACTATTTATAGATAGTATGAACAAATATAATTCATTTTTTATTAATTTAATAAATTATTTTGATTTAGTCTGTAAATTATAAAATTTTTATAATTACTTTAAAATCTAATAAGGGGGTGAAATAATTATTTAATTATTTAACTTATTACATATTTAATACAGATAGTAAATTATAAAGATTTTTTTAAATATTTTTCTTTTAAAAGTATGTAATTAATTATTAAATAAATACAATTTAAAATATGAAATAGTTAGTAAGAATATTTTTTAATTAATTAATATATAATCTAATATATATTTAAAATAAGAATGTATGAAAAAATTCTCATTTTTGTTTTATAAATTTATATTAATATTAGGATGTAATATTTACAAAATATTTTTTGTATTACATTTTTATTGTTATTAAATATTAAAAAAAATAGTCAGTAAATATATTATTTTAACAAACATGTTTAAAGTATCTAATTTTAGAATTCGGTTTAAATTTTCTTTTATTTATTAAATTTATAATCTAAATTAATTAGGAATATGTAAAAACTCTCAGAATTTATATAAATTAGCTTAATATTTTTAATTTTAATAAGATAGTAATATATATTAAAACTTTTATACTTCATAATTTTTTTATATAGTGCGTTGAAATTAATATTTATTAATAATCTTGTTAATTTTACTTTTATTTAAATTATAGACTGTAATATTAATAATATTCTATTATCAATTATGATAAAAATAGAGCGTATTAATTTTATAAAATTTTAAAATTTTATTAATTAAATAAAATCAGAAAGTATTATTTTTTTTAAAACAAATTATTTAATTATTTAATAATAAAGGAAGTAGATTTTAATATTAATATATTATTTGATATTTTTTTTAAAAATAGATAGTAATATTTAAATTTGATTTTTTTTTATAAACTTTTAAATTTTAATTTAAAAAGGATGTAAATTATTTATATTGTTTTATTAGTTTAAATTATTGATTTTAAGGAAATTGAAGTTACAAAAAAATTATTATCAAAATATGATTATAAAATTAAAAAGCATGTAATAATTTTTATATTTTTGTTGATTAAATTATTTTATTTTTAAATAGTTTGTAAAAAATGATAAGATTTTATTAAAAAAATTAAAAATAGACAGTAAAAAAATTATACGTTTATTAATTTAAATAAATTGAATAATATATATATATATATATATATATATATATATATATATATATATATATATATATATATATATATATATATAT
>NW_004087741.1:0-2224 GCF_000220395.1 Ichthyophthirius multifiliis
ATATTTATATATATATTTAAATAAATATTTTATTTTTATAAATATATTAATATATATTATTTGTCATTATATAAATTATTATATTTAAAGTACTTTTTAATATATACTTAATATTATTTTTATAATTTATGCCTTCAAATAATAAAAAATTTAATAAAATTCTTTAAAACTTTATTAATTCAATAAAAATACTTTCTGATTGTTTAATTTACTATATATATTATATTAGAATATAATTTTTTTATTTTATTTTTTTATAAAATAAATTAACAATTTACAATTATTTTTATTTATTAATATTAATATATTTATAAATTAAATTATATTAATAATTAAATTAATAAATGATTTCGGGTATAGTCTATTCATTTTGATATAGTTTTAAATTCATTATATTTCTTTATCATAATAGAATAAACCTAATACTTATCAATAAGTAATAATTTTATTATTTATTTTTTTCATAAAAAGAAAAATATCGGCATAATATTTTTATTAATCACTCTATAAAACATATTTTCTTATTTTTATATGATTTTCCATATAAAAAATTATGTTAAAACATATTACGTTTTTTTATAAAAAATAGTTTTATTTACTCAAATATATAAATCTTTAGAATTTTATATAGACTTATTATTTATTTTGTTTAAATTCAAAAAGTTAAAATGTAAAAATTATTTAATTAAAAATAATATAATTTAATATTATTATTTTATTATAATTAATAAAATATATTTTAATGTATTTTAATTATAAATTTAAAAAATTAATATAAATTTATTTATTAATTAAAAATTATTTCATATAATAAAATTTAAAAAACTATAAAGTATATTTTTAAGTTGTATAATTTATAATTATTTAAAATTAATTATAAATTAATTTAGATTATTATATAATATTTCATTAGTTTATTAATTATAAATATTTATATATAATTAAAATTATTTAAATATTTATAAGGTTATTTATAAATAAAATATATAATGTATAATATATAATATATTTTTTTTAATATATAATATTTAGATTTTTACAAAAAAATATTTTGACATTTTATTATTTGAATTTAGTTTTTTTTTTATTTTCTTTTATAATTATTTTACATATTTTTTTTTTAATCTTTTTTTTTAAGAATTTATTTAAATATTTTTATTATTACTATTTTTTTTTTATATTAAATTATATATAAATTTTAATAAAAATATCAATTATATTTCATTCATTTATTATATATAAATTATAAAATATATAAAATAATTTAAAAAATTATATAATTTTAATAATATTTATAATAAATATAAATATAAATATTAAAAATTATTTCCAAATTTTATTTTTTTAAGAAATATATAATTGCTGCATTTTAAATTTATTTATATTAAATTAATTATTTTAATAAAATATTAGAATTATTTAAATATAATAAAATATATTAAATGATAATATAATATTTTTTTGTATAGAATATATATATATATATATATATATATATATATATATATATATATATATATATATATTATATTTTTTTAAAAAAATTATTTTATAAAATTTAATTTATATTTATTTATTTATAATTTTCTTAGTATATTTACTATTTTTTATATTATCATATTTTAATCTTATTATTTTTATTAATTTTATTTAAATATATCATTTATATATAATAGTATAATTTATTTATATTTTACTATTAATTTTTTTATTTATTAATATTATTATTTTATTATTCTATTTAAATTTTTTTTTTTTTTTTTTTTTTATTTTATTAATTTAATAAAATATATATAAATTTATAAAATAAATATTTATTGCATATATTTCTTTTATAATAATATATAATAATATTTTAAAACAAAATTAAAAAAAACTAATTATGAAATTATATAAATATTTATATTAATAGAAATTTTAACTTTTATTTATTTCATTATCACAATTTTTTTTAAACTGAGCAATCATTTCCTTAGAAATCTTTTGCACAATAACATTATTCTTTTAAGCAAAATCCATTTGCACTGCACTGATTCGGACAGAATTTTTTAAACCCACAAAATTCGTTTATATTTTCCGGACACTAAATATATCCATGAAATCCGTTAACATTCATTTATGCTAAGTTTTAAGTACAAATGACCTTTTAATCTCCTACTTCAATAACCAATTTTTCATTAGATTCACATTTATATTAATAACATTTACCCTACAATTTATCAGA
>NW_004087740.1:0-2863 GCF_000220395.1 Ichthyophthirius multifiliis
ATATTTATATATATATATATAATTATTATATATATTATTTGTTCTCATATATTATTAATATCATATTTTTTTAATATTAAATCTAAAATACATTTTAAATTTAATTTAATTTCAATAAAATATTTATTAATATTCTTATTTTTTTTATTTACTTTATATTATTAATACATATTTTTTTATAAAAAATATTATATAAATAATTATATTCATTTTATTATTAATATGTATAAAAAATTATTTTTATTAAATATTATGTTTATATATTTTTTTTATTTGTATTTATAATTATATTAAATTTTTATAAAATAAAAATAATTTATTTTAAATTTATTAAATATTTATTATTTTTTACAAATAAAAATATGTATTTAATTTATATAAATTTATTAAAATAAATTATATACAAATAAAAAATAAGTTATATAATTTATAAACAAATATTTATAAAAACATTAATTTAGTAAAAATAAAAAAACCAAAAATAAATATTATTGTAGTAATATTTATTTATAAGAAAAAATAAAATATTGAAACTATATAAAATAAATTATAATCCATAAAAATAATTATATATATATTTAATTTAAAAATATAATTTTTAAATATATAATTATAAATTAAAAATTTTTTATATATTTATATATTGTAATATTATATATTCATAGTATATTAATAAAATTTAATTTCAAATATTAATATTATGTATTTTTTTTTCTTTATTTTTGTGTTTTTAATAATACAAATATTTTTCTTTTTATTTATCATATCTTTTTAATATATTATTAATTTTTAAATAAAAAACATATATAAATTATAAATAAATTTAACTTAAATATTATAAATAAATAAAATAAATATACAAATTAATATTATTTAAAAAAATATTATAATAATAGATCTAAATATAATATAAAAATAGATATATATTTTATAATTTATTTTCATTAATAAAAAATAATTAATATAAAAAATTAAATATATAAATGTTTTAAATATTAATTTAAATATAATATCTTATTATTTATAAAAATTATTTTTTAAAATATATATTAATATGAATATTTATATTTATAATTATACATATAAATATATTTAAAAATAAAATATAAATAAATATATATTTTATTTAGTTTATTTTTCATATATTTTTTAATCATATTTTAAAATAATTTTTTTATATTATAAAAATGAATTCTACAAATTAAAAATTAAAAAAATAAATAATTTCTTAGAAAACGTAGAAAAATAATCAGAAAATATAGATTAAGAAATTAAAAGGAAAGAATAACCAAAAACAAATAATTTTTTTAATTAAAATAAATTATAAAGTGATTTAAAAATTACACAAATCGAATTAAATGAAGCAAACAAAACAATCGAAACATATAAAAATTTATTATAAAATGAATAAATAAAATAAGCTTAAATAAGTAGATAAACTATTTTATTGATATATTAAAATATAATAAATAGTATAGGCAAATAAAGTTGAATATTAAAAAAAATTAAATTTATAAAAATAAGAATT
Organism: Ichthyophthirius multifiliis; assembly: GCF_000220395.1. NCBI lineage: Eukaryota > Ciliophora > Oligohymenophorea > Hymenostomatida > Ichthyophthirius > Ichthyophthirius multifiliis. The sequence goes on from NW_004087740.1 coordinate 1,529, forward strand.
AGAATAAATAATTGAAAGGCACTTAAATTTAATAGATTAATTAATTTAGGATAAATAACAATTAAATATATAAATAGAAGAAATGGCCGAAAAATTAAATAATATAGAAGAAAAGCATTATAAATAAATTAGAGACTTGAAAGATAAATTTTAAAAGGAAATAAAAGTATTTTTTTTTTATAAAAAATAAATAAATAAATTAAAGTTAATGAAAGATAATTGGTAAATCGATTAAAAACGAATAAAAGAAAAATGGCTAATAGAAAAAACATAAGAGATAAAAGAAGGAACCATAAAAGGATTAGAACCTGAAATAGAAAAAATTGTAAACAAAAGCAAATAAGATATGAAGAAATTAGAAGAATCTTATAAAAATAAAATAAAAGAATTAGAAAATAAACTAGAAATTGATTATGAGTTAAAATTTAGGGCTTATAAGGAAAAAGTTTTGGAAGAAACAGAAGAATTATTAAAAAAAGACAGAAAAAAATGTATGGAAAAAGCAAACGAAGATATTTTATAAAATGAAGAGAAATTCTAAGAAATAATTTCTGTTTTGAAAAAAAATTTTGATGAGGAAATGTAAAATTTAAGATTAAAAAATAAAGAAGAGAAAGAAAATTTTGAATAGATATTAAAATAAATATAAGAGGAGAATTTAAATGAAATAAAATAAATATAATACTAATATGCTTTAAAAACTTAAGAATTATAAAAAGGAGAAAAATAAATAAAAGAAGAATTAAAATATATATATGAATAAGATTTAAACGAAATAAAGCATTAATAATAAATAACTTTATAAGAAAATGAATTGAAAATTAAAAAAGAATAATTAGAAATATTCGAAAAATAAAAAAGTTTATAATTTTAAGTTCTTAAAGATTAATTATAGGAATAATTTCTATAAGAAAATAATGAAAAATTAGATAATATTAAATCATAATATTAATAAGAAATTTTTTCGTATTAAAAATAAATTTAATAATTAGAAGATGAAATAGCTAAATAAGCTATTACTTTAGATAAGAACGAAGTATTTTTAATATATTTATTTATTTTTTTAACAAAAAAAAGAAAATAAGTAAGTTATTGATTGAAATTGATTAAAAATGCAAAGAAAATAATTAATTAAAATTATAAATTTGTGAAATATAAAATAATTAAAAATAATAAGAAATACTATATAAAAGATATGAAGAAAATATTAAAAATGAAAGTAATAAAGTTATTTAAAAATTACATGAATAAATTTTATATTTGAATTAATAATATAGTTAGGAAAAATAAAAATATGAATAAAAAGCATAAGAAGAAGAGGAAAAATATTCTAAA
>NW_004087738.1:0-1125 GCF_000220395.1 Ichthyophthirius multifiliis
ATAACAAAGGGGTATATTTATATCTAGATTTTAAAATTATATAAAAAATATGTATATTTGTTAAAATTAAAAGAGGAGAGTCAACCAAAAATATAAAATCATAGTTATTCGCCTTTTTAAACTTATACTTTTTAAATAAATTTATCAGACTGAATATTTTTTAAAAATAAGTTAATTATATTAAAAAAGACATAAAAAATACAAAATGTGCTTAAAATAATTTTATTAAAAATTGTTTATATAAAAAAATTAAATTAATATTTTTTATAATCTAGTAGTTTGTAATAATTATATTTAAAAAAATAAAATATATGAAATAATATATTTAATTAAATAAATTAAGTAAATATATATGTAAATTTATATTATTTAATTATTATAAATATTTTTTATCATTTATAATATAATAAAATTTATGATTTATTTTATTTTTTCATAAATATAATTTTTAATTAATTAAGTAATTCAAATCTATTTATTAAAAAATGTTAATAATTATAATTAATTATATTTTACTGAGTTTTATTATAATATTTGGCATTTATTAATCAATCATAGTTTAATTAAAAATTTCTCTTATTGTTATTACTTATGTTATTTTACATTTTTTTATTAATTATAAAGCTTATTATTTTAATTTCTACTTTAAAATGTTATTTATTTTCTATTTTTAATATTATTATCATATACATTTATTAATGCTATCTATTCTTATATAAGGTTTAAATACTGAGTATTAGGAAGTCAAGTTAAATATTGAATATATAATTTTGTTGAATATTTATTTATTTTTCGCGAAACCATTTTACATAAATTAGAAAACTAGAGAAACGACTAATTTTTAAGGCAGTTCCTGCATTTTGGCCTAATTTCCATTATCACAATTTTTCATAATATATTATATTATATTATATTATATTATATTATATTATATTATATTATATTATATTATATTATATTATATTATATTATATTATATTATATTTTAATATTATAATCTTAATATATTACATATAAATATATATATGTTGATTTCGAACTTTTTTTCATTTGTATTTTTATTATTTTATAACTTGCTAATTGATTTGTTCGAAATAAATAGCAAATTCCTATTCCATTAAGAAA
>NW_004087736.1:0-1236 GCF_000220395.1 Ichthyophthirius multifiliis
TTAAAAAATAATAATAATAAATAGTTAATTATATTAATTTATAAATAATATTCTTTAGTTTTATATAAATTTATTTTTAAAACTAAAAAATATTTTATGTTTATTTTAATATCTTGTCGAGTAAATATAAAATGCTTATAATAATAAAATAATGCATATGAATCATTCATATAAATTATTTTTACTTTTTATATAAAAAAATAAGTAGATTTTAGAATATATAAAAATAGTAATTAACAAGCTTCTTTGTAAATTTTAAAAGGAAATCAAAAAGAATAATAATAAAAATCATAAATAATAGAAATAGAACAAAATCATAAAACTCTTCTAAAATATAAGATGGTTAGAGAATATAGCTTAAATCGGTTTAAGTTGTTTTGTATCATTAATTTTATCTTTTATTATGATTCGAACTAAAAAAAAAATCCATTCATGGTTTATGTCAAAAAAATTTGACTTATCTTTTATATATTCATTGATAACTTTTTTTATATTTAAAAATAATATATGTTATTTTACCAAATTTACTTTATTTTTATACAAATGTAAATTAATACACCAAGAAAAATAAAGACTAACATTTAATAAAATAAAATATTTAACTAAACGTAACTTCCCAAAAAACTTAAAATATTGAAGTAAGGCATAAAAATATATTGAAAACTGATAAAAGGTTTAAATTTTTACTTTTTACTTTTTTAAAAAGAAAAAAGAGATTCGTATAATGAAGGGTTAGGATATTAAAAATAAGATAATTAATATTTTTAATAAAAAGTTTATTAATTTTACTTAAAATATGAAATTAAAATAGTTTTTTATAAAAAATCAAACATATATTTTTTTAACAACTTTAAATTTAATAATAGAAGTTTATAAGTTAATAAAAATTCTATAAGGGATATTGAGCAATAATATTGAAAAAGTCCAATATGAATATTTATTAATGAAAAAGGGTATTTTACTAGTCGCATAAATGACTTTCTATTAAACATTATTGTCTTTAAAAGAGATAACTTCTTTATGCTTTATGTATTTATCAGTATTTTTGATTTTATTTATTGCTTCTTATTTTTATGTTTCATATTTTTATTTGGCCTCATCATTTCCAAATTAAAAAATTAGACTCAAATCTATTAAATAAATTTAATATTTACTTTAGGTTGGAAGTTCTTCGCTTGTAATATCTTCACATCGTGTATATTAGAAATCAAAATTTTCAGAAAAATTACTTTATTT
>NW_004087734.1:0-1208 GCF_000220395.1 Ichthyophthirius multifiliis
TGCAGCTTTAAATCCGATATTGAAAGGTATACATGAATTGCTGTACCATTTATTTTTCTTTTCTAAACGAATGATTTTTAAAAATAAATATTGAGATGTTAAATCCTCCAGCCTTTCATGTTCATCACTACCATCATCAACAGCAATTACTTCAAAAGAACTGTTGTGATATTGATTTTTAATACTCTCCAGAGTTCTTATAAATAATTCTCTTCGATTATAGTATGCAGTTACTATTGAAATCATTTTTGTGTTTTTTGAAAATGATAAGGTAGATAAAGTGTAAATCTTCCGGCTTTTTTAACAGTATATTTTTCGGGATGACTTACGAATTTTAAAGGTACTATTTCTTTTGGACTAAAAAGATAGTCGTCACTTTCTATGTAAATAAAATCATCTGGCGTTTTATTTGTTTTTTTAATGATAAAACTTATATAATCTTTTAATGTAAAATAATAATAAATAGGAGGTGAGGCATCTAAAATATATAGATATCCCATTAAATGATTACTTGAATAAATTACATTTTTTTGATTTTGAAGATAAGGTCGTAGATCTTCAATATCTTTTTTTCTTCCTTTATCTAAGTATAAATCATAACCATTAACTTTTACCTTTTCTGTCTGTTCGGTAAAAACAAAATCTTTCCAGCCTTTATCATTTAAAATATCTGGAAATCTAATGATCATTGTGCAAATAAAAATAAGATAAGCCAACATCCATAACTTATTTTTGTACAGCCTGTTGATTATAACAAAAACTATTAAAAAATAGTAAAATTTATATGCGTTTAAACGTATATGAAACCAAGTTTGTGAACCAAATGCAAGACAATATGGTATAACTAAAAGTAGAAGAATTAAATACTTATACTCTTTAGAGATTTCTTTATCTAAAATAAATCGAAGGACTAATAAATGAGTAAATAAAATAAAAGAGAAAATATAATATGTTTGAAAAAAAATAAAAAGAGAAAGACAAAGTACACCAATAAACGCAATTATTTTATCAAGCATCTCTATCTTAAATTTAAATTTCCAAAATAGTAAACCAATTATAAGTGGAGGTAAAATTCCGTTTAAAAATAAATAAACACACCACAAAACCATAAAAGTTTTAGAATGCTGTTTTCTATGAAATGGTAAGTACTCTTTCAAAAACTTTAATTGCTCCATGAAATTATCAAGAGTATCTAAAAAAGTAAAATA
>NW_004087732.1:0-1169 GCF_000220395.1 Ichthyophthirius multifiliis
ATATTTATCAATTGGAATATTTTATTTAATGCCTGAAGCTTAAGGATATTTAAAATAACATTACAATCGAGACATTACTATAATTATATAAATAACATAATTAAAAAAGTCAAAAAACACCTGAATAAGTTAAAGAGGAACTAGATTAAATGTATGAGGAAATGATAGAAGATTATAATAAAAATATAAAAAAAATAGATAACGGTAAAAAAAGTGAAAAGTAAAAATAGATAGAATAATAAGATTTATAAGATATATATGAATATGTATATGAATCAGATTTAACAGATTCTTAGCCTTTTATTTTAAATGAAGATATTCATGTAAAAAAATTTCCGTGGTCTTATTTTACAGTGGTTATAACTTTTTCATTAATGCTCCTTATAGATAAAGTTATTACAGGATAAAATTTAAATGGAGATTATAATAATATATATTAATTATAAAAGAAGAATTCAATTAATGAAAATATATAGAAAAAATAAAATAACCAATAAATAAATAAAATAAAAAAAATAATTAATAATAATAATTAATAAAAATATATAATTAAAGTTTAATAAATAAATAAAAAAAGTAAATAATAAGAAATTATTTCTTAGTAATTATAAATAGATTAAAATATTGAATAAGAAAAAAACAAACAAGTACTGCAATTTTATAAAATAAAGATTAAATATCTTAGAAATTGAGTATTTCAAGAAAAAAAAATTAACTAGAAAATATAATCAAAAAAATAAAAAAATCGAAAAATAAATTAAAACCTTTTTTATTATAAATAATATTAGGATTAAATGCTATATTAGAAGGATTGGCTATTGGACTTGAAAATGATTGGATAAAATGTATAGTAATTTTCGGAGCTGTGCTTTCTCACAAATGGATTGAAGGATTAACTTTAGGAAATTAGTTTAAAAAAGCTAATATTGATTTAAAAGTAACTACTATAATGGTTATTATTTTAGCTATTATGAATATTATAGGAATAGGTATTGGATGGAGTTTAAGCGGTTCAGAAAAATTGCATATGAGTATTTATATGAGTATAAGTGCAGGGGCATTCTTTTATGTAACAACTTTTGTAATTATATAATAAGAATTTAGTGATATGAAATATAGATTTTAAAAATTTTTAATTTTTATTATAGCAATAGGATTAGTAAGCAGTT
>NW_004087730.1:0-1016 GCF_000220395.1 Ichthyophthirius multifiliis
TAATTTAAAATAGACTGTACAATTTAAAATATATTTTTTAAAGTTATTTAATTTTTTATTAAAAAATAGCCAGTAATATAAAAAAAATAAGTATTTTTAGTTAAATATATAATTTTTTATTGAAAATAGTTAGTAATACTAAAATAATATATAGTATTTTCAGATATTAATTATCAATCTTTAATTAAAATAGGGAGTAATTTTTATTAAAATAAAAATAGATTTTTAAATTAAATTTATAAAAAATAGATTGTAATACTAAATAAAATATAATTTTTAATTTTAAAAATTAATTAGATTGTATAAATAAATTAATTTTTTAATTTAAATTTATTTTATTTAATTTTTAAGTGCGTAAATATTAATATTTTAATGGTTTTATTTTAATTCTTTTTAGAATGTAAATAAAATATAAACTAATATTTTTTTAAGGATAATATAAATAGTTACAATGTTTCATTCTTAATTATTAATATTTTTATTATAATTATTTAATATAATATTATAAGTAAATTATTTTTTTATTAATTTATTCAATTGATTATTTTATATATAGGCTGTTATGTAAAACAAAAATTAATATATATTTTAATAATCATATATTATTATTTTTTAAGTTTTTTTAATATTCGAAATATTTTATACTTTTAATTAGGAAGTATTTTTAATTTATTTAATATTTTAATATGTATTAAATTATATTTTAGCACATAGTAATTAATATATTTAGATTATATGATTATAATTTTATTAATAGCCTGTAATTTTTCTGATTTTATTATTTTAATTTTGAATAGATAGTATTACTTTATTTTTATTCTTATATTTATTCATTATTTAATTAATAGTGCGTAATTTTATTTAGTTTTATATTAAAATTATATCTTTGTTAAGAATGTAAAAATTTATTTATTGGTTATATAAAAATAGTTATATTTAGTTCAGTAATCATTTATTTTACTTTTTCTTATTAATTTAATAAAATATTTAGTGCGTATGAATGAAATAATTATTTG
>NW_004087728.1:0-1828 GCF_000220395.1 Ichthyophthirius multifiliis
TATTAATATTTATATACATATTTTATATTTATTTATTTTTTCATTTTTTTTTTTTAAAATAGATTAGATATATATTTTAAAGGCAATATATTATGATTTGCTAAAATTTATTTATAAGAAATCATTTTTTATTTATTATAATTTTTATTATTATTAATTTATAGGTTTTTATCTATAATATTATTTATTGAATTATTTTTATTTTAAACTATTACTTATAAATCTTTATCTTTAACATATTTATTGTCTTTTAATAGGAAGTATTTTTATTTTTATTTTTTAATATATGACATATTAAGCTTTTATTAATTTATTGTATTATTTTTTTTTTAATTTTAAAAATCGTATTGACTTAAAGAATTTTGATTTAAACTAATATTATTATTATTATTATTATTATTATTATTATTATTATTACTAATATTACTATATTTTATATATTATCTACATTCATTTTAACGATATTTTTTATTAATTTTTTAAAAATTTTAATACCATTTTTATAGTTTTTATTTTATTTATTTATTTTAATCATTATTTTATACAATTTAATTTTCTAAATTTGATTAATTTTTTAACCTTTCTTAAATATCAATAGACTTTTTTAATTTTTCAAGAGATTTAGTTTTTTTATTTTAATTATTTATATTTAAAGATAATCTTTAATTATAATCATATATTCTATCTAATGTTTTTTATTGCATGTATTTTATCTATTATGAGCTCTATTCTTCGTAATTTTAATTATCTTCTGTTTTAGAATCCCTTCTTTTTACTTATTTTTGGTAAGAAAATAATTAAGAATCATTCATATCATATATACTTTTGACTTTATTTTAAAGCTTTTCTTACAAGGTTATTTTAAATTTGAAAAAGCTTTATTTTTCATTTTAAATGTATTATTTTATATATCTTTCATTTGTCAGGAAATATTTATTTTTTTACAATTGTTCTTAATCGATTATACTTTTTTAACTCTTAAATAATTCTACTCTATTTAAATGTAAAGATATTTTTTATTTAACAAAATCTTAAATATTAGAGTCGTTTTAAATAATAGAGTTAAAAAAAATCTCCTTTTTTACAGAAAAATAAACACATTAGGCTGATTTAACAATACATGAATTTTACCAAAAATCAATATTTTAAAAAGCCTCTTCTAAACCAAGTACTTCTCCATTTCCCAAAAGCGCAATTTCGACTGTATATAATATATTTTATTAATTGTTTTTTTTATATGAGTTTGCCTGGTTATTTTCCGGATTTTAAATTGTTTTTTGGAGACATAATTCTCCTTCAAAAATAATTATAATTTCGTTTATTTTATTTCCTTATTCAAAGACTATACTTTGCTTGTTTTTTTTTGTTTTTTTCGAAGAAAGAAACATTTTCTATAAAATGTACTCGGGAAGAGTTTTAAAGATAGGGATGCGTTTTAGTATATTTTATTAAGAAATCTTTATTTTTAATTATTCTTCCTATAATATATGATCATAAACTTTTTTATTTAAGATTATTGCCAAGGCTTCTTCTTGTGGGATTATTAGGTAGTTTTATTGTTCTTCTTCTTCTTTTTCTTATTATTATTATTATTCAGGGCTTTTTTATTTGTTTTAATTTTAAGTAAAATGATGAAATCCATATATGTCACCTCTTTTTAATATTTTAAGGGTCTATATTTAGGCTGTAGGGAGGTTTTTGGTATTTTGTTTTATATGGAGATGTCCTTTTAAGATTATTAAGAGGCTTTGGGAACTTTCGTATACTTACTCAGTTTGAAAGGTAAATACCTCTAGGTGTTTGATTATTTCAGAGATTAAAGGAGGAT
>NW_004087726.1:0-1396 GCF_000220395.1 Ichthyophthirius multifiliis
TGTTTAAGTAACTCAATAACTGGATTAGTGTCTAAAATTAATTTCCAGTTATTGATTAAAGAAAATCAGGGCAATCAAATCCATTATTTGTTATTTGAATACACCAGGTTTTATTTTTATTATATCATCTTATTAACAGTGCTTACAGAATCAAGTTTAACTGTAAGTGTTTTTTAATATTTATCAAAAGAACACAAAATATTTCCTTATAATTTAGAAGAAATAAATACTTAATCCAATGTTTCTATACAAAGTTAATTAGTAAATTATAGTTAAGAAGAATAACTTTATAAATCTAAATTAGAGATAACAAGATCAATTTATAAATTAGTATAATAATAATCAAAACTTATAATTAACTACAATAAATCATCACTAAAATAGATTTTAGTCATTATAATTAAGCATGAATCACATTATCCGTTTGAGTTTAATTAAAAATAATAAGGAGTTATACATGTAAGACATTTAGTTGTACTGCATGTAGCACATCCAGTTGAAAAAGTAGAACACATAGTACAGGCTTAATTGAAAACTTAAGAATCATATGAATATTAAGGACAGTCACATTATTAGGGAACTCTATTTTCAAAACAAGTGTCACAAGTATTGTCGTTAGAACAAGTTACACATTTTGGATCACAATTATTGCAAGTTCTTTTTAAAATGTTATTGTATTTACCTCTTGGACATGAAAAAATACATTAAGAATCATTATAAAAATATCCATTTTTGCATAAATCACAAGAAATTCCATCTCTACATTATTAACATTTTGTAATACATTTAAAGCACTATTTTTTAATGTAATAGTAGCCTGTAATACAAGAACTACAAGAATTATAGTTAGTACATGTAAAACATTAATATATACAATTCAAACTATAAAGTAAAAAGTCTGTAATACCAAAATATTTATTTTTAAGGCTTTCATTTAAGTTATTAGTAAATGTAAGATTAATTGTTGTTTCAGTAGTATAATAATCGAATTCCATAAATTAAAACTATTCACCTGATAATCCTCCACATAAATTTTCGACTTCATCAATTTTACGAAGGTTCCTTACGATATCTCCATTAATTCTAATAAACACTAACCTATCATCCCATTAATCAATCATTACAAATAAAAATGCGATTCTATAGCCAAATTTAGGTTTAGCTGATGTAGCGCTTATGGTTATAATTCAATTTTTTCCACATATATTATATCCTCCTAAAACAAAGTATGAATCGCATATTGAAGTACAGCTAGCTCCATTTTATCCAAAGATGTTAAAACCACAATCGATTATATCCGATTGCTAAAAGAAAGATACAAAAAATTATTTTAAAAAGGTTAATGAATAAGAATGTGCGAATAAAATTAAATTTAATATTATTAAAATAGTTTTTT
>NW_004087724.1:0-2731 GCF_000220395.1 Ichthyophthirius multifiliis
GCAAATTATACAGGCGATTATATATATATAGTAACTACAAGATATACTTTAAACATTAACTTACTAGTAGTCGCATTTTTTTCTTATACTTTTTTCTCACATTTACCATCCTCATTTCAAAACAAGTCCATTTTCGCACTCCAAGCATTTAATATTGCCTGCTTCCGTGCATCTTTTGCATGAGAAATGGCAAGGATCGCATGTATTAGTCTCTAGATTTTTAAATTTATTTTAAGGACATTCTGTTTTGCACTCATTTTGGTCTAAGTAAGTATTCTCTTAGCAATAAATTTCATTACTACAGAATCCATTAAATAAATAGAGTCCCTAAAAACATTCTGTACATTCATTAAATTGTTTACAATTTAAACAATTAGAATCACATGGTAAACAATTTCCTTAAGAATCGGGAAAAAAAGATTAATCACATTCAAGTTTACATTATTAATCTTAGGTTAGAAAATAATTCTATTTACAAGATACACATTTGCCCTTTTCTATACATGTCTTACAATTTAAGTCACATAATTCGCATTTTTATGTACTTCTTTTTAAGTATGATCCTTCCTCACAAGTATCACATGTATTAGAATTCGAACAAGTAAGACACGTAGGATCACATTACTAACAATTTTTATTTTAATCCTCATATTATTTATTATCGCAATTATCGACACATTTTTTAGTTTATAAAAGAACTTAATTATTATTACATGTAATACATTAATTATTTACTATTCCATTTTCACATGTTTGACAATTATCATCACATTTTTCACATAAATTACTCCTTGTGTTTATATAATATCCCGCATTACATGTGTTACACGAAATAGCATTTTAACATGTAAGACAAGTCGCATTGCATTATTAGCATGTCCTTAAAGCATCTGCATATTAATTTTATTAACAAGCAAAAACGCACTTTAAGTCTTAAGTGAGAAAATTTATAGGTAAGCATTCCGTACATTAATCATTAGTGGGTCCGTTTTCGCACGCTACACAGTTTGCGTTACATTGTTCACATCTATTAGTATCAGTATTAAATATTAGCCCTTAATACAGGATGTACAAGTATCAGCATTATTAACACAAGTTCTACAGTTAGCGGAGCAAGGCGAGCAAAATTTAGTAACAGGATTTAAATAATTATCATCAGTACATGTAGAACATGAAGTATTATTAATACATGATAAGCATGATGCATTACATGGCTAGCATTTTCTCGTATTATCCGGATATTATTTTGGTAAACAAATATCTTTGCAAGTTTAGTTAGTTTATAAATATTAATTATTATTACAAGTAAGACAAGAAGTCTTTGAATCTTTGCAAGTTTAGCAATTCGGATCACATAATTCACATAAACCACTTTAAGAGTTCGCATATTAGCCTTAATTGCAATTCCTAACGCATTTTTTTTCCAGTTATTGGTAATATAAAGGAGGTGAGCAGGACAGGCATTTAGTATTATCAGTACCGTTTTCACATGTAGTACACTAAGCATCACATGGTTCACATTTCAAAGTATTTGTATTAAAAAAATTGCCATTTACACAAAGTTAACAAGAATTTGCGTCTACACATTTAAGACATAAATTAATGCAATCCCTACATTTAGGTATATCAACTTGAGTATTATCTAAATATTAATTACTATCACAAGCATCTACACATGTTTAGTTTTTTATTTGTAAAACTTTAGGTGAATTACAAGAAGCACATATATCTGGATTATCATTTTGACAAGTTTTACAATTAATATTACAAGGTTTACATTCGTTCAAATTATTTTTATAATAACTTTAATCACATATAATGCAAGTAGTTTTATTATCACATGATATACATCTTTGCATACATGCGATACATATATTATTTTCAAAAAAAGTTCCTTGTGGGCAACCTAAACATATATCATCTTTAAAATATTCATTATTTTTGCATTAAACACATTTTAGATTACTAGTTATATGCTCAGTATCTCTACAAATTATATTTTCAATTGAATATAAGTAGACATTTTTATCATCATGATTTTCATCATCCGCAATTAAAGTTTTTCCTTTTGAAAAAAACTATCTGTGTCTATGGTCTTTTATAGGAAGTGTGTAATATTTATTTTTTTAATCCTTTCTTTAGATCACACGGACTCTATTTAAAATTTAATCATAAGATATATCATACACAATATTTCCAAAAATAATGACCGATTTATAAGACAAAATATCATAAAATTCTCCGAATTTAATCGGCGAACTATCTCGAGACATCTTTACTACCCTGTATGTAAGCAAATCGTAAAATTTCCAAGTGTCAGAAGTCCCAAAGCAAATTATTTTTTTCCCAATTCCAAAATCGAAAACATCAGACATATAAAATTTATTTTAGGGTAGTGTCAGCTAATTTTTCAAAGAAACAGTATCTCCAGTAAATTCAAATTGAACTACAAATACATTTTAATTTGCTACTTTTTTTTCTAAAGAAAGGGCAATGTCATTATCAATATCAATTACATATATACACTTATTTTTAGGAGCTTTGTCCATTTTGTATTTTTTCCCTTTATAAATCATATATGCAATGGTATCTTCTTAATAATCGCCTATAACAATAATATGCTGTGTATTACAATATCCTTAGACTTCTTAAACATAATTTTTTGGTATAGGGACTTAGTCACAATTGTTATCGAAAAAAGGAGTTTTATAAAAAGCAAAATATTACTGAT
>NW_004087722.1:0-2934 GCF_000220395.1 Ichthyophthirius multifiliis
AAAAAATAGAAAAAATATTATATTAATTATATAAATAATGAATATAAATTTAATTTAATTTTATATATAAATGTATAATAATTTTAGGTTATAATAAATATTATTAATTATTATTTTATTGTAAATAAAATAATTATAAAATATAAAAATATGTTGGTTAAATATATTTATTAAAAAATAAAAAAAAATATTATATTTTTAATTATTTACATTGTTTATGTAAAAAAATACATATATATATATTAAAAAAGGATTCACGAAATAAAATTATTTATTTTACAAAACTAAAATAATAATAAATTCATATAAAAATATATGTTTTATCTAATGATTTATTAAAATTTTTGACATAATATAATTTATAGATTACCAAATCTTGCATAAAGCGGATATTTTTACACTAAATTTAGACTTAATTTTCATTAAATTTCTAATCTAAAAAGAATATACAAAAATACAATTTAAGACATCATATAAAAAATTAAATTTATACTGTTTTCTTATTTATATTTGAAATAATTATAACCAAATTTTTAGAAAATTCAAAATCTAATAAAAGGTTGTTTTATTCTATTTTCATTAATAAATTATAAAAATATAAAATATTTATTAATTTCTTAGAATTAGGAATTGAAAAAAGAAAAAAAAAAATTTCATTAATTATTATTAAACAAAAGAAAAAAAAAATAACTTATATCTTAGTCAGTACATATATATATATATATATAAAATTAAATAATTATATAAGTAAAATATTAAATAAATGATAAAATAAATATATCTTGATTATTTTATATTAAATTTATAAAAAAATAAATAAAAATATATAATATTTTAATCTATAATTATTAATTAAATTTATAAAATATAATTTAAATTTATAAATAATGATTATTAAATTTAATTATTTTTATTATTTTTAATTTAAATAAAAAAAAATAATATTTTAAAATATATATTTAAAAACAAATAAATAAAATAAAAATTTAAATTAAGAAAAGTTATAATCAAAATATATTTAAAAAAAATATAAAAAACTAAAAATAAATAATAAAAAAATTTAAATATATATTAAAAATAAAAATAAATTAAAAAAATTATTAAAAATAAATTAATATTTATATAAAAAATATTTTTAATTATTAAATAATGTTCAAATAAAAATAAAATAAAATAAAATAAAATATATATAAATATATATAATATATATATATAAATAAATAATTAAATATAAATTATTTATATTATTTTTATAATATAAAATTTTTTTAATTATATATAAAAATTAATATTTATTATATATATTAAAAAAAAATAAAAAAATTATTATTTTTATGATAATAGATTTCACATATTTAATATTCTATTTATATATTTAAATACATTATTATTTATATATAAATCATTTAATTCTGATATATGCGAAATTCTAATATATAATTTATTTTAATATTTTTATATTATTATAAAAATAAAACTTTATATATTTTATTATATTTAATTTAAATTTTTATCTTAACTTATAATATATTATAAATACTAAATATTATACTAAATAAAAATATTGAATGTATATATTTTTAATATTAATCGCATTAAAATAAATTAACAAAAATATTTTAATTAAAAAAATTCTTATTTTTATTATTCAATGTTTTAAATTATTTTAAAATTTATAGTATTTTTATTTTTTTTGAAAAATTATTAATTTACTTTATAATTATTTTTTTAGTTAATATTTTTTTTTAAATTTATACTAATAATTTTTATAAAGTACATAGAAGTAAAAATTTAATAAAATATCATTTTCAATTTTATTTATTAATTTCCATTTAGCTTTATCTTTTTTTTATTCGTAAGCTTTAATATTATTTTTACTTTTTTTAAAATGTTCATTAACCTCGATTTTTCCTTCTGCAAATTAATTAAATATCTATTCAATAGTAGCTTGTTTCAAAGAATATTCAGATATTTTTAATTATTCTTTATTTCTTTCAAAAGAACCAAAAATTTTACCAATAGTTATATTTGTTTCAATTCTATATCTATAAAAATCACCGAAATGTTCAATAACATCAAATTTACCAAATTCCTAATAATTTAAAATAAATAAAATAAATAAAATGAAATAAATACTTTTTCTAAGAACATCATAATTTAAAACCTTGATTTTCAACATATATAAATTCAGTTAAATTTTCCATAGTAATACCTTTTTGACTTTTTAATTCCTATTTTTTAAAAATATTATTTATTTAATTAAATTTAATTAATATTACTTTATAAATAATAGATCCTGATTGATTATCAGAAATTAAAGATTATAATTCCATAGCATTTAATTTACTTAAAATATTAGGTAAATCCTTAAGTAATATTTTATCATTTAATTATAACTCTGTTTTTTAACATAAAGAGCTTAAATGTTCAACTGAAGGTTTTTTGATTTTAACTTCTACTTCATATCCTTTACCAAACTTATGTTTAACTTATTAAATAGTACCTAAACATTTTAATTATCCATCTACTTAAATAGCCATTTTAGAAGATAATTGCTCAGCTTCTTCCATTGAATGAGTTGTTAAGATAATGGAAGAATGTTTGTTTACAGTAGATATTCTTTTAATTACTTTCCACATAAATTATCTAGCAGCAGGGTCCATTCCAGTAGAAGGTTCATCTAAAAATATAATTGAAGGGTTTCCAATCATAGCAATAGCTACAGATAATTTTCTCTTGTTTCCTCCAGAAAAAGTACCAGCGCAATATCCTTCGAATTTAAGTAAGTCCATTTCTTCTAATTTTTTTTAAACTAACTCTGCTCTTATAGATTTAGGAATGCCTTTAATAGATGCATATAAGTTCAAATGCTCCCTTGCTGTAAGATTTTCTAATAAAGCATCAAATTAAGACATATCCTATATTCATTCTAGC
>NW_004087721.1:0-1011 GCF_000220395.1 Ichthyophthirius multifiliis
AATTAACTTAATATTATTTTTATATATTATTTTAAAGATTTTATGTTTCAATAAAATCATTATTTTACTATTATTATTATTCTAAACTATCATCTATTTAAAGAATCTTTTTTCTTTATTTTTCCCTTTCAATATCCCTTTTTTGCCTCACCTCTTTATCTTTTTATTTTTATTTATTTAATTTTTCGTTTTATTCTTTTTCTATTTTCATAAGAGTCTATTTATCATGATCAAACTATTAAGGTCTACCTCTTAAAGAAAAAAAAGGGCGAATATCTTCCCATTCAGTGTATTCGTTTGCTTCTTAAAGAATTCTATCTAAAACTTAACATATAGATTCTTTATCTAATTATGTTTCATTAGATTTTAATCTAGCTATTTCATTTTCAATAGATCGAATTTATGGATCCTTTTTGCATTAAAGAATAAAATCTGTAGTAAAAACAAAATCTAAATTTTAATTAACTCTAGGAATCATGTCAAATATATCTTATATTAATTATAAATAGTTTTAATCAATATCATATATTTGTTCTTCTTATGAATCCTAAAAAAAATATAAATATAAAAAATAAATTTATATGTATAAAAAATTAAATTATAAATATATTAAAAAATAGTATTATTTAAAAACATTATAATAAATAAATAAATATAATATATATATATATATAAATATATTTTTATTTTTTTATATATATTGATATAATTTATATAATCATATATACTTTTTTGTTTAATTAAGCATTTATTTTAAAATCTGGTTTTTAATAATTTTTAAAATAATCAAAAAACTCATTCCAGCTTATATATTCTTTTGCTTAATTTTAATTTTCTTCTTTTTTTATTTATTCTAATATTTATTCTAAACTTATTATTTTATTTACAATTGGCAATTTTACTGCAGGAAATTTCAATATTTTTTAAATCCTTATATTATCTATTAAATTTTATACAAATTCTTATCTTTTGACAATACAATCATTATGTTTGTCTAAATCTACAAAAACT
>NW_004087719.1:0-1219 GCF_000220395.1 Ichthyophthirius multifiliis
AAAAATCTCCCGTTTAGATATTGGAAGAAAAGGAGAATTTGGATGAAGATGAAAGCTTTGAAATTAATGAAAACAATAATAATTAGAAAAATAATAATAAAAAAAATAATTTAAAAAGAAAATAATCAATTAGATATATTGCGGCATCTTGTTTTATTTCTAAAGATACAATCGAAAATAATAAAGAATATATCAGATCATGGCTTAATTATTATGTATTGAGTGCTTAATTACAATGTTTCCCTGAGTCTATTATTGAAGAAAACGGAGAATAAATTTTTGAATTATTATAGTTTTTATCAGGAAAATCATTTAATTAATTTAAATAAGAATTCTAGACTAATATATCTCGGTAGGATAAAATATTTACATTTTTTAAATAATTCGATGATTTGATTAGAAATTTAAAGGCTGAAGGGGCACTTTTGAATCATATTAGACCTTATTATCTACTAAATCATAGTGATTATTAGGAATATATAAAAAACTTACCGAAATAAGAAAATGAACATGTGGCGCCGTATTATTTGAAAATTTCGAATAAAGATTATTATTATTTACATATGGATGCTTGGATTTCACTTTTTTATTAAATAATAAAACTTTATTATTTAAATAAAATTAATTCTAAAATTATAAAAAGTATACCTAATTATAATAATGAAAAGTTAACTTTGCCTGACTGCTATTTAAATGGGTCTAATGTTTATTCAGATAAAGAAGGAATTCTTTTAAGATGGCTAGAATTAAATAATGATGCAGTTTTAATAATAATAATGTAGGAGGAGGATTTAAAAGAATAAAAAATTTCGGAAATGATCTCAAAAGATGCTTAAAATTATAAGTAATTTAATAAGAAAATTATATAGGAAATACTTCTCTTAAGAATTTCTAAGAATAAAATAATTGTGCAAATGATGAAGATTTCTTACATAATTGCGAAAAGTTATAGAATATTCTTTAAGATATTAAACTTTCAACATAATTTAATGCAGTGGAACTTGCTATTCCTTCTGCTAGAGAAATTCTACTTTTTATTATCTAACTTAGTTAAACATTACCATATTATATACCAAAATAATAACCTATAATATTTTCTTGTGTATTAGGAGAAGAGGTAAAAATAATAATATATAAATATATAAATATATATTTATTTTAAATTATTTATATATTTATATTTAATTTTTTTAAATTATTTTAAATTATTTTATTTTTT
>NW_004087717.1:0-1414 GCF_000220395.1 Ichthyophthirius multifiliis
TATTTTTATTTCTAAAATTATTCTTTTATTATTTAAAACCTTTTTATAGTGTCTAATTCTATAAAATTAATTAATATGTTTAAAATTTATAATATATCTATTAAAACATATATATAAGTTAAATATATAATTAAAATATAAACTATTAAATTAGAAAAACATATATAAATGAATAAAAAAATAATATATAATTATATTTCTAATAAAGTTATTTTAAAAATAATTTAAAATATAATAGCCTATAAATTAAATATAAAACAATTGAAATATTTACAAATTATAAAAGAAAAGATAATATTTATAACATATCAAAATTAAATAAATAATAGTAATATTTATTAATACTTTTATAAAATATATATTTTTATTATATATTATTTATAGAAAATTTATATTTATATATAATTAATTTTTGATTTAATTTTTAAGCGTAAATGATAGTGTTTTATTGTTTTATATTAATTCAATTAAAATTAATATTCAAATTAAATAAAGATTAATTAATTAGAATTTTTTTTATTTAATGAATTAATATTAATATATATATATTAATATATTTAATTATATCAATATTTTATTTATTTATTATATAACTATATATTATTTCTCATTTAAACTATTTCAAAAATAATAAAATTTTTTAATTAATAATTATTTAGAATAAAATAATTGTTTATTTTTATATAAAATATATATGTAAATATAAAAATAAATTTTAATTTTTTTTTATTTATAAGAAATAAATTTTATTTAATTTCACGAATAATATATAAAAATTTTATAAATAAAATTTATCTCATTTAAATTTTTTAGTATTTAAAAAAAAAATATATTATAAATATTAATTAAAAAAAAATATGATTAACTTTTATTTAATTTTATACCTAATAATTAATATATTAATTATAAAAAAATAAAAAAATATTATCTTTAAAATATTAATAGCATTTTATAAAATATAAATGATTAATATTTAATTAATTTTTATAATTTTAAACTTGTTTTTATTAGTTAATTCTCAAAAATAAGTATAGTTAAAAAGTTGTTTAATCGATAGATTTTCTTTAAAGGATATTTAAAATTGTGGTTTTTAAATGTCTGGATTTATCGGTAGTGTTTAATTTTCTAAATGCTATTAATTATCACTTCTAGGAGGATATAATATCTGCGGCAAAGATTGTATTATAATTAATAATATTTAATCAACTAAACCTTTATATAGTTATACAGTATAATTTTTATTTATCCTAATTGATTCCTGGAATAGTAATGATAAATTGTTTATTAAAATAAATGGATAGATTATAGATACTCTTTAAAAAGATTCTGCATTGTATAATTTTTGTGGATAACCAGCAAAAGAAACGCTTTAAAGTAAGACATTTACATATAAAACTAGTAATTAAAATATTGA
>NW_004087715.1:0-1093 GCF_000220395.1 Ichthyophthirius multifiliis
ATAATATTAATAATAAGTTTACCATATTTATCTTCTTGTTAAAACTTTTGAAAACTAGAAATATTCGATTTAAAAGCATATATTATGTAAAATAATATTGATTTTATAATATACTAATAACAATATTTTTCTTTTTTTAATTTATCTTTTAATTTAAAAATTTTTAATTTAAAAATTTTTAATTTTATGGAGTGTAAATATAAAAAATTTGAAGGCTTTAAAATAAATTCTATTAGGCAATTCAATTTCTTAAATTATTATTCGATTTATGTTGAAGTGTTAAAAATTAAATATAAAAAATAAATTTTTATTTTAATTAAATGCAAAACAATATAATAATTTCTTAAATAACATTATCTTATCTATATAATTTTGTTTTATTTATTTTAAATGCCTTTTTTGTTAATATAGTTATATGAATTTAGAAGAAAAAAAAAGGATAAATTAAATAAAAATATAAATTTAAAATAAAATAAAATTGATAGAAAAATATAATAAAGTATTACAAATCTTATATAATAATCTCTTAATTTTAACTTTCCTCTCGAAAAAAATTTTAATTTTTTTTTATGTTTAATCTTTCTCTTTAATTTTTTTTTAATATTTTTTCATAACCACTAAATTATACTTATTTATTTTTAATAATTATTTATGTAGAAATAATAATATTTTAAAAATAGTTTATAATATGAAAATTAATATTTTAAATTTTATAATAAAAAATATAAAATATATGCAATATAATAGGTTTATAATATTTTTAAAATATATAATATATCAAATATTTATTTATTTTTACAGAGAGGAAGAGATTGAGTATACTAAATTATTTTACAGTAAATTATAATAAAATGAATATTGAAGAACCTAAAAGACATAAAATAATAAAAATATAAACAAAAAATTTAAGAAAAAATAAAATAAAAAAGATTAAGAAAATAAATAAAATAAAAAAAGAAATGTAAAAACAATTCTAACACATCAATAAATCAAGAAGATAGAATAAATTTTTAAAGCAAATCAGCTCATATCTTTATATGAAAATAAAGAAAAATTTATTAATTAACTAGTTTAGTTTTTAAATGCAGAAAAC
>NW_004087713.1:0-2082 GCF_000220395.1 Ichthyophthirius multifiliis
AAAAAATAATAAATATACAATGTATAAATATTAAAATAAAAAAAGAAGAAATTTCATGAAGTTTTTTCCTAAAAGCGAATCTTAAATAGATTTATAGTTCTCTATAATAAATAGGTTTATAAGTTATTAGAACGTATATTCAAACGATTTAAATTTTATTATTAACTCAATTAAATTCTATAAATAAAGTCTTCGACTATATTATTAAGACTTTTATTCGTTTTAAATAAATATAAAATAATAATTATATTACATGAAATAAAACTGTTTAATATTAATATTTAGAGCTTATTTTGTTCAAAATTTTTGGGATAATCTTAAAGACTAAACAAAAAATAAAAAAATAATCATGATTTTCTTTTCATAAATAAAAAATATGTTTACAGAATTCAATAAGAATTTAGAACATTTAATAAAACTAAAACATTATAAGAGAGGTAAAAAACAAAAATCACTAGTGAAACGTGTGGATGAATTATAGTAATTTATTTATTATGAAAAAAGGAAAAAAGGAAAAAAGGAAAAAGCTTTTCGTATAAACAAATTTAAACTTAAGGGCTAATTTATACATATATGCTTTTTCTTATAGTTTTATTAATAAAATGCTTAAAAAATAAACTTTATATTTATAAAAAGTTTCTAAATATCCTAAATAAAAAAACTCTATGTTTAAAAAAAAAGAGATAACTTTATGAGAAATATATATATATATATATATATATACCTATATATATATATATTTATTTTTAATTAATAATTATTAAATTTTATGAAACATTAGTTGACGAGAATTTATCCCTTTATATTGTTATTTATAGTCTTAAAATAATAATATATAGTAAATAAACATCTACAACCAATAAAAAAAAGAAGAAAAAAAAGGTTTTAGTTTAAAAACTGCAATTACAAAAAGAAACTGTTTGTTGATATATGATATTTGAAGGTTTAGTTAGATCATAAGATTTTTAGGAAGTTTTTAATTTAGCTTATATAAAATATTTTAGCATTAACTTATATAAAATAATTAAACCATTAACTTATATAAAATAATTAAAGCATTAAATAAAATTTATAAAATTGGTTTTTTTTAAGGCAATAAGATACTTTAAAATTAAAAATTTAACTAAACTTCTTTTATAATGATATATATTATTATTTTTTTGAATGTTATCGAAGAGTTTTTTTCGTAAAATTAAGAATTACATTAGAAAAAAGCCTAATAAAAATAGAAAAAACTCTATATTAAATTCAACACATACATATTGATATGTATAAAGTAAATTATTAACATTTATAAGATTTTTTAAAGAATTTTTTGAATTGTGTTATTTAATTGATAATGAAAGAAATTATTAAATGATTAAAAAAATAAAAAATATTATATATGAAGTATATATATAAATAAAAATAATAATTTTATATAGTTTAATAAATAAGTAAATTTATATTATTATTTTTATTTTTTATTAAAATTAAAAAATCAATACCAAGTCAATGTTTAAAAATAATATAAAAAAATAAATTTTTATGTATTATTTTTATAATGTTAAATAATATTTTTCTTATTATTTTCATTTATTATTTTTTTTTTAATATTTTATATATTTTTATAAATAATAATATTATATACAAATTAAATTTTATTAAGCTATACTTTATATGTAATTTGTTATCATTATTTTTTAGATTTAATAATAGAATGTTCAAAAAAAAAATAATTATGAGAAATAATAATGTAAATATATATAAATTCAATAACATTTTTTAAATATATAAATTTATATTAATTAGAATATAACTGAAAATAATTAATAAATAATAATAATTAATAAAAAAAATATAAATGTTAAAACTAAAGCAATATAAAAATTTCATATAGGTAATTAAATACAATACTGATTTTATAAAAGATAATTATTTATAAAAATATTAAGTATCAATACAAAAAAATATATAAAACTATATTAAATATAAAGATTTATATTAAAAAAATATATTTTAGCAAAAAAAATATAAAAATAAATATAAAATATCATAATAAAATTAAATTAAGATATAAATTTATAAACAAAATAAGAAAAT
>NW_004087711.1:0-1734 GCF_000220395.1 Ichthyophthirius multifiliis
TTTTTATATATTAAATTTTATTGTATTTATATAATTTTTAAATAAAATAATATTAATTTTTTTTTTTTTCACATTATTAATTGTATTAATATCTTAATACTTTTTGAATATTTATTTTATTATATATTTATTATTAAACAGTATTTTAATTAGCTTATTTTTTAAATAATTTATCTAAATCTTTCTTTTTTCATCAAAATAATTTTTTTTTTAATTTTTTATAAATATAAATATCTAATTAATTATCACATAGATAAATTTTTAATTATCCTATTTTCTTTTATATTTATTCTTTTAAATTATTTATTAATTTTTTACATTCTTTATATACTTTATTACACTTAAATATTTTTTTTTTTTTTAAATAATATTTTCTTGTATATTTTATTTATATTTTTATAAAAAGAAGAATATCAAAATAATAGTATATATTAATATCTGTTGAATACAATTTTTCTTATTTTTCCTATTAAAAATTATATTGTAATATAATTAGGCTTATTTTATAAATAAATAATGATAAGTTTTGTATTCATTCTTAATATTAAAATACTTAATATTAAAATACTTTATTTAAAATATATTTTTATTCAGAACTAAATATTTAATATTTTTATTTCTAATAAAATTAAAATACAAAAATAATTTATATATTTTAATATAATAAATATATATTTAATATATATTATCATTTTTTTTATAGAAAATCTTAATTATATATTTATTTATATATAAAATCTATTAAAATTAATATTATTTTATATATATTTATAATTATTTATATTTCTATTTTTTATTTTTCATTAATATAGTAAATTTACTATATTTATTTTATTTATTTTACTTATATTATTTAATTTCTTTTTTATTATTCAAATAATATTTATTTTATTTTAATATTTTTTATATATTTTATATTGTTTTTTATATATTTTTCATTTATATTTAATATTTAATAATTTTTTTTTTATTAAAAATCTAATAAGTATATTATTAGTAATAGAGGTATTTTATATTTTATTGTTATAACATAATATTTATTTAATTAATTTTTATTATTATATTACTATATTACGCTATAATTTATTAATATAAAGCCACTGTTATAATTTTCTTTAGATTATTTACAAAATCTAAAATTAGTAAAAGTATCTATGAATAATTAATTATCTTTTTTACGTATTAAATATGTAAATTTACCTTGGTTATCTTACTTAATTTTATTTCTTTTAATATTAATCCTTAAAATCTTTAAAATTATCTTAATTAATAACAATATAATTATAGGGTTATAAAAATTAAATTAATATAAATTAATTTTTTTCTTCTATATTTCAAATTTATAACTAAATATAATTTTTAAATTAATAATTTATATTTTATTATTAAAAAAAAAACATTATTTAATTAATAAAAATATAACAATTTTTTTATTTATTTAAGAAATACGTAAAATAAATATTATATTTATATTTAATATTGAAAACAAATTAATATTTTTTATTAAATACTTAAATAATAAAAATGTGTATATATATTATAATTTAAAAAAAACAAAAATATTATGATTATTTTTAAAAACAATTTTATAATAATAGACTTAATATTTTATCTTTTTTACATTATTAAACTTATTAAAAATATCAAAAAAACTTAAATCATATATATTTAATATTTATCATATATATATACACAAATATTAAAAACCAACCAATATATATATACTATATATAT
>NW_004087709.1:0-1901 GCF_000220395.1 Ichthyophthirius multifiliis
TAACCACAACCCAAAACCATCCATTAAAACAATTAAAAGTAAAAAATAAAAAATATTTAATATAAATTAATATTATAATTTATTAATTAATATATTTATATCATAAAATTTAATAATGTCGAAAATTAGATGTTAAAAACAAGAATAAATAATTATAAAATAATTAGTTATATTATAAAATAAATTAATTAAATAAAATAATATATATATATATATATATATATAATTAATATATTTAATTTTTTTATAATAACATAAAAAATGTATAAAATTTAAATTTAAAAAATATAACAAATAAAAATAAATTGTTTAAATTATATTTTAAATATAAAAATATCTTAAATTTATATACAAATATATATTTATAATATATAATTAAATTTTATTATTAATAATTAAAATATTTTTAAATGTATATTTAATTTTGGTTTTTAATTTATTAAATATTGTTTAATATTTTTTAATTATCTAATTATAATTATAAATTAAAAATTTATTAAATAAATTATTATTTAATTATAAATTAATATAATTTAATTATTATTTAAATAAATATTAATTTTAAAAAATTATATATAAAAAATATTATAATAATATTTTATAAAATTTACAAATAAATTAAAAAGAATTATTTCTAATAAAAAAATAAATATTTTAAAATGTATAATAATATAAATAGATTATAAAAAACAAATATCTATAATAGCTATTCAATATATTTGACAATTAAAAAATTTCTTTTATATAAATTAAATTAAAGAAATATCTTTAAATAAATTTATATAATAAATATATTTATTCTTTATAGATAAATATCATTTTATGTATGTTAAATATTTATAAAATATTATATATTTAAATTAATAAAAAATATAAAGTATAAATTTATAAATAATTATTATTATAAAAATTTCATTAATTTTTAAATTATATAATACATATAATTTTAAATATTTATACATATATATATGATTATTTATATATATATAATATATATATATATATATATTTATATTTATATAATATATTTTTTATATATATTATTTACAATTAGTATATTTATTTCATTTATTTTCTTAATTATATGGCCTAAATAAATTTAAATTTCAAATAGTATTTATCAATTAAATATAAAAAAACCTCTAAATTATAAAAATAAAACTAATTTAATATGATTGATTTTTTAGCAGCAATATTTGCTAATATTATAATAAATTATAAATTATTTTTAAATTTTTAATTATACAATCTAATACAATAATCAAACTAGCAAACTGATATTTAAAATTTATCCATTTTTGCATTCTATTGTTAATTTATTACTAGAAATAATCAAATAAATATTTTATAAGCTAATATATAAATTATTGAGCTTCTAAATTATAAATATATAAATTAATTAATTTAAAAAAATGATTATTTATACATTTAAATATAAAATTCGAAGAATTAACTATAAAAATAATTTTAAGAAATATTACAAAAAAATAATAAATATGAGATAATTTAAATGTTATCCAAAATTCGTATGAATAATTTTTATATAAAAAAAACTTGATAAATAGTTAGTTTATTTTTTAGAAAAAATCTAAAAAGTTAGAAATTATAGAAAAACTAAACTTTGGAAAAATAAAACAAATTTTTTATTGTTTATTCTTTTTAAGTGCAAGTGAATCTGATAGATAATTCCCTTTTTCAATAAGTAAAACTATTAATTAAGACTTTATTATTAGTACAGAAGAAAATAATAAGGAAAGTCTGTATATGTTCTAAAAAAGTGATGGAAGTATCGCTAATACTTGTTAAAATTTAAAAGATGTTTAATTGGAGGATATATTGAATGTAACTTAATTGCAGCCTAAAGTTAAATTTTTATAAAGAAAAAGTAAAAAAAAATTAGT
>NW_004087707.1:0-1041 GCF_000220395.1 Ichthyophthirius multifiliis
TATATATTTATTTATAAATTTGTTTATATATATTCTTAATATTTTATTTTTTTATTTTATATAATAATTTATAAATAGAGATCTACAGCTAAATTTTATGAAGTTAATGAATCTGGAATTTAATCTGCTTAAAATACTCCATAAGGATCTTTAATTGAAGATGTTGTAACAAGAGGAAAAGATGATTACTTTATAGTTAGTTAAAAAGCTGCTTAAGGTGTTTTTTTTTTAAAAATATATAATATTTTAATATTTATACTTAAAAAATAATAAGGTACTGCAACGCCAACACATTATCATATTTTGTATAACAATTTTATTAGTGATATTGATAAAGATAATAATATTTAGGTTTATTTAGATTTTAAAAGAAATCTTTAAATTTTAACTTTCAAAATGACTTTCTTATATTATAATTTTTCAGGAGCTATTAAAGAACCTTCACCTATTAGATATGCTCATGTCCTTTCTAATTTTGTAGGTGATAGATATAATCCAAGATAAGGATAAAATACACTGATATAAGCTCATTCTAAATATGAATCTTTGAGATCTCTTTACTTTATTTGAATTATTTATAATTTATTTTTTATATTATTATTTTAAAAACTATAAAATATTTTACTATATCATTTTTTAAATAAACTTTAAATATTTTATATATATTTAATCTTAAATTATTTTTTATAAAAATATTAAATTAATAAAGAAAATTATAAACTTATATATTTTTCAATTAACTATATTTTTTTATTTAAAATAAAATCATAAGTTAAATTAATTAAAAATTATGGGAAAGTGTCATATTATAATTTTTTTCAGACTTTTTTAATGTTATTTTTTTTAAATAAATATGAAGATATTGTCATATATTCATAATTTTTTATTTAATTTTTGTGTTAATTATATTTTGGCTAATATTTGTATTATACTCTTATATTTTTTAACTAAAAAATTGGGTTTTTTTAATATTCTTTGATATGTTTTTTATTATTTATACTTTTTTCATATATATTATGTATTAATATTAATTTAATTTTC
>NW_004087705.1:0-2007 GCF_000220395.1 Ichthyophthirius multifiliis
TATTATATATAAATATATTTAATTTTATATTTGTATTTAATTTATTTTAAAAGCATACTAGTCAAAAAACATATTTATATTAATATTTTGATTTTAATAAATATTTAAATTTTTATTTAATTTTTATAATTTTATATTTATTAAATATATTATTATTTATTTTATAAATTTTTTTTTATTTTACAAAAATTTTTATTTATATTTTATCCTTTTTTTATCTTGACTTTTTTTTATTTTTAATTTTTTTTTTTTTATATAATATTGTTTATATTTTTAACACTATTATTTTTTTAATATTTTTTTCTTAAATTATAATTAGTTTATAAATATTATATTTATATTTCAATATTTTTTTTTATTTTAATTTTTTAATAATGTAAATTTTCATAATATTTTATATAATTTTTATATTTGTAAAATATACATTAAATATATAAATAAATTATATTAAATATATTTTTTATAAATTTTATAATTATATATATGGAATGAATTTTATTAATTTATTTATTCATTTAATATATAAAAAATATTGAATATATATTTAATTTATTTTTTTTAATATAAAATAATAACTTTTAAAAAAATATATATATATTTTATTTCTTTCTTTAATTTATATTATTTAGTTTTTTTTATTTATTTATCTAATTTTTTTTATAATGTTTATATAAAATCTTATTTTAATTAATAATACCAATAATGTTAATCTAAATTACAACTTTTTTTCCCTTTTTTAATATTTTAATATATTTTTTAAAAAAAAAATAATAAAATAAAATATCTAGCTTTGAAGTCTATACATGAATTCTATTTATTTTTTAATTAAATAAAAATACAATTTATTTATAAATACTCAAAAAATAAAATATTTTTTAATATTTGAATAGAGTTAAATTTGTTAAAGGTTTTTTAAAATTAACTTTTTATATTAATTCTATAAATTAATCTTATGATAAATTACTTTCTTGTCCTTTTAATTTTATTTATTATCATTTTTAACGCATCCTTGATCTTTTAATATATTATTTAAGCATATAATAATCTTTTTATGAAGTTTGCTTTCTTTGTGTACAATATTTTAATTTGTATTTTTATATATTTTATTTATTTAAAGTTTTTTTGTTGTAAATAAATTTTTATAAGTTAAATATTTTTATTTATATTTCATTATTATATTTTATTTTTGTTGAATATATAAAAGATTTGATAAATATACATTTTCTTTTAAAATATATAGTATATTTAGTTTAAATTTATATTTGAAATAAAAAATCTTATAATAGTCTTTTTATTTTATAAATATAATGACTAAACATTAAGAATAAAATAAAATGTATTTTCTATATTATACTATTTATATTAAAATATTTTATAATTTTTTTTTTCTATTTATTGATAATTAATAATATTATTAATTTCTAATAGAATTCTTATTTTTATTATTTTAGCAAAAAAAATAAAAGATTTAATACACATAAAAAAAATTAAAATAATTTTTTATTTTCTAATAATATAATGTTATTAAAATTTTTTGGAAATACTAACAAAATTAATATTAATTTATATCATCAAAAAATATTTCAAATATTTATTCATACTTTAATTTACGGAGCTGACTTGATTATATTTGATTATATTAGTTTAAGAAAACTATTTCTATTAAATCGAAATTAATTATTAAGACTATGCTTTTCGTTTGATAAACAAAGGATTTTATTCAATTGGCTTTATTTATGGTCTTAATATTGAATTTAATATTTATATAGATTTTGACTAGTATTCATCCTAATCGTATTTTAAATTTTAATCTTATGCTTCATGATTTTAATAAGACTATTTTAAGTCTGTATTTTTATGTTAAAATTAATTTTCGAAATTTATACTATCCTCTTTTTTTCTTTATTTTTATTTTATTTTTATGCAATTTCCCATTATTTTTAAAAAGGATTAATTGCTAAAATATTATTTTTTAATTTATATTCATTTAATTAAATATATTATTTA
>NW_004087703.1:0-1147 GCF_000220395.1 Ichthyophthirius multifiliis
ATATATATATATATATATATACATATATATACATTATATATATATATATATATATATTATTTATTTATATTTTTATATTTTTTTAAATATATTTTTTTTTATATACATATATATATATTATTTATATTTCATATTAATATATATCTTTTTTTTATATTTTAATATTTATATTTAAATTATTTTTTTTTATATATATTTTTTTATATCTTCACTTTTATATATATTTATTATTTCATTAAAACTAGTAATTTTCACATACAAGTATTTAAAAATTTAATGCTTTATTTAATATTAATACATCGAAATACATCGGTGAATATTTATAAGTATCTCCTTCAGATTGGTTTATGCTATTATTTGTATATAATCTTAAAATTTTTTAACCTTAACTTAGTAAAAATACTGAAGATACACACGATGATTCTTTAATATCTGATTTGTTAAAAAATCCTTATTTATTTTTATTAAATAAATATTTATAATATTTTGATTATTTGAATTTTTTAGAATATGACTCGAAACATTTTGAAAAGCTTACTTTTTTATTAGAAGAATATCTTTTAGTCGATTATATATATTAGTTTTATCCTGAAAACGAAAATATTTTAAAATATAATTAATAAATGAAATAAAATGATAATTAAAATTAATTATAGAATGCTAATTTTTATAAAAAACCTGAATTAAACTAAGATTAAAATACATACAATATTTACTAAAATACATAAAATTAATTAAATGCAAAAAAAACATATTAATATGAAATATAGGAAAAAGATAAAATTTAATAATAAATAAGAAGTATGTAATCTTTTAGTAATAATATTAAAAATTAATAAGACTATAATATATAAAATTAAATATAATAATAAAACAATATTTTAAAATAAAAAATAGAAATTTATTATAATAATAGTATCCTAATAATATATATGAAAATAACATATAATAACCATTTAACAATCTAACATAATAATAATATTTATTATAAAACAATAATCCAAATTTTAATTAATAATATAATATGATTCCTTAATATAATCAAAATTAACAAAATAATAATAATAATATGCCATAAATATTATTATAATAATAATAATAATAATAATAATTATATTAATAATAATAATATTATAATAATAATATT
>NW_004087702.1:0-2244 GCF_000220395.1 Ichthyophthirius multifiliis
AATAATATTATTAATAGTAAAATTATATTAATAAATATAATATTAATTGTATAATTATTTTTAGTAAATATATTGTTATATATATTATTTTTATTATTAATAAATATATATTTATATATATATATATATTTTTATTTTGATATATGTTTAAATATTTTTGTTATTATAAATATATATAAATCTAAAATTATTTTATATGATTTTATTTTTAATAATGAAATAATTATTAAAATATATATTAGATAAAAACATAAAATAATATTTATTTATATTATAGAGATTTAATATTTTATAATATATATAATACACTAAAAAATATAAAATAAATACTAAAATAAAATATTTATTTATTGTTTTTAATAAAATAATAATATTTAATTTTAAATTAAATATCAAATAATCTATATATATGTTAAAATAACATTTAAATTCAAATCATGTCAATAATAAAAGATGTGATGCAAAAACTTATAGTAAATATAATAATGGATGCCTAAATTTAACTTTGAATGTTTAAAAATCATTATTAAAAATAATGATATAAATTCTATACATTTATATAATGAATTTTATTTTAATTTTCAACATTAAAATTTTAAAGAAGTACTTAAAGTAGTTGCACCAAATGTAAGAAAGGATTCTATTCTAATACGAGTGAAAAATGATGTAAAGAATAGCTCCTAAAAGTTAAAATACTTATTGTGCTTAAAGTTAGATATGTGATTAATGTTTTTAATCTAGAGATTGTTTTATATGTTAAAATGATTTTTATGATAATTTGGAATAATGGAAATTCTTTATGTATTAGTTGCATTAATAAATTCAGTAACTTTCTAAAATGTTTGTAAAGTAGAAGAAGTTAATGTATTACTGGATATTTATTAAGTAAATCTTAAAAATAATATAAATAAATAAAGGCTTATAATTTTTACATTAGTTTAAAGATAATTATTATTAATATAATTAATAGTTATTAAAAATAATATTTTCTTTTTTTTTTGATTATTTTTATTTGCATTAATATTTGTGATAATTAAAGATAAACATATTAAATATTTATTTTAATATATATAAATAAATTTTATTTAAGTAATTTTTAATATTTTTTTATATTTAAGTTTTTTTTTAAATTCATTTTTATTCTGTTTGCTATTTAGTTATTTTATTAAATATTTAGTTTATATTTTTATAAAAAATAAATACAATCAAAAAATTTATTTTTAATTATTTTTTAAATATAAAATCTAAAATATCAATAGTTAAAAATAAATATATTTTTTTTATTTGTATTGTAAAAATAAAAAATATTTTATTTTATTTTTTTAATAAAAAATTAAATATTATTTATTTATAATAAAAACTCATTATTTTAAAGAAACACATATTTAAATTTATTAAAATTTTAGATTTTTATAATATTATTATTATATAATTTCTTGATTCCTATAATTATGCTATAAATATTTTTAATATTTTTTATAAATAAATTAAAATTAACACGTGAATTTTTTATTTTTATCATTATTTAAAATTATTTTAGATTTGTATTTAAAATAAAATTTTCCAATAAAATAACCAGTACTTTTTATTACAAAATATACCAAAAAAACTTAATTCAGCAAGAATTTCAACATGATCAAGGTTTGTGTATATTTTTGAAGGAAAAATTATAAAAAGTAAGAGAAATTTTTATTAGGATCCTAGGATAAGTTTTATTCTTTTGGTTAAATCTTCTTGATTTAAATGAGTACCTTCTATATAATTTTATTTATTAATATTAATTCGTTTTTTGATGTATTAGAAAGTTTTATTAATTTATTTTTAATATATATATTGTTTTTTTATTTAAAATCTAAATATTTCATTGTATTATTCTTTTATTAATTTAAATATTTTTTAATTATAATCTTTTATAAATAAGTAAATATAATCAATAAATAAATTTCATTAATTTTATTTCTAAAAATTGACTAAAATTAAAAATATAGATATAAAATTCAAATATTAAAAATATATTTGAAAAATGAAATAAATACATTTTATGACAATTATTAATTATATAAAAAATTTAGAATTATTAATGAACTTATTTATTTAAATAAAAAAAAATATTAATGTTCTTATTTAAAAAAAAATACTATTTTTAAATACAATAAATAATTTTTATATATTTTTTAAAAATATAATATTAATCTATATATAATTTTATAATGATATTAATTTAACACTAATAATATAAAAATA
>NW_004087700.1:0-1112 GCF_000220395.1 Ichthyophthirius multifiliis
ATAACTTTTTTAAATGTATGATCTATTATTCGATGATCAAACAAATGTTTTTTGGTTTTTAATATTAAATAAAAATTTAACTTTAAATATTTTCAATATTATAATATATAATTAATATATTATTTATAATTATTACAAATGCATATCTTTTATTTTTATTTTATACTATATTAATTCTTTAGACATTTTTTTTTAATTTAAATTTATATTTTATATAATTAAATATGAGCATATTTATATAAATTTAAAAAATAATTTTTTTTTGCATTGATAATTTAAGAATAACTTAATAAATAAAAAAAATATATTAATAGCATATATTATATATATATATATAAATAAATAAATGTAAAATATATAATTATATTAATAGTTTAATTTATTTATTATTTCAAATAAATGAATATATTAATATTATAAAATATTAAAATTGAATTAAATATAATAGAAATTTTATTCGAATTGAGGTATTTTATTTTATTAAACATAATTAAAATAATTTATCGTTTTTTTTCATATCATCTAATATTAATTAATAATATATATTATATATATTACTTTATATATCTTAATTAATTAAACAAAAATATAATACTTATTATTTATTAGTCTATAAAAAATATACTATTAAAAAAAAAAAAAAAACACAAGACCATAAAATAAAACAACAATATTATTAAAAAAACAAAGAATTCCACAAAAAAAAAAAAAAAAAATTATTATTAATAATGAAAAGTGAATTTGATGATGAAAAATAAAAATAATCTCATAAAATTCCATTATAAATGAAGGAATCTTAATTAATTGTATATGAATAAATTAATAGTTATTAAAATATAATGATTAATCAATAAAACCCAGTATATTTGGATAATTTCAATAACGAATTAAACAACCAAAACAATATATAAGTAATTTAAAGCTAAAAATGTTTAGATTAAAAGGAAAATAATTTACAAGATTATTACTTAAATTAATATATAGAAAAAACATCAGAAACAGAAGACAAATAGCAAATGAAAATGACAAAATTAAGATAATATAAAAGAAATTAATATATAAAATCTGAAAGTAAGTAAATAGAACAAACGAATAACAATTCATGGTATAAA
>NW_004087698.1:0-2031 GCF_000220395.1 Ichthyophthirius multifiliis
ATGCTTTTCTCATATTATATTAATTAGTCGTTATAAAAACTCATGAAAAAGAACAGGATAGCATTTGGATTTTATAACTATTTTACAACAAAATTCGTATTTTATTCATACATATAATTTTTAATATATTTAATCTAATTATATTTAATATATTTCATAATATTCAATTTTTATAAATTAGTAGTAATCGAAAATTATATTTATATAGGGTCAGAAAGAAAGAAAAAAAGCCATTATTCATTTTTTTAAGTTGATTTTTATATAAAAATATTGCTTCTTTTAAGCTCTTTCTTAAATTAAATTTCTCTATTACTCATTAAATTTTTTATAATTATATCTATTATTTTGAATTTGATTAATTACTATTATAATGTAATCAAAGCTTTGTATTCATTTTATTTTATTTATTTAATATTTTTATTTTAAAATTTTTTAATATATTTTGTTGCCCATCCTTTTAAGATATCTTATTTTAAATTGTATAATTTCATATTAAATTATATTAGGAAACACTGTATATATTTGTATTAAATACATATTAATGTAAAAAATAAATATGTATTTTATTATTATTTGTAGAATTAAAAAAAAAAATTATATATAAAATTCTGTAATTATAATTATAATTGATGAATTAATTAAAACTAAATAATTTAAAATATAAGTTTTTGTATATTCTTAAAATATATTAAATAAGTAATATATCATATTAAATTAATAAATTATTGTTTATAAATAATTTGACTTAAATAAATCAAAAATGTTATATCAGAATCTAAAAAATATAAATTTATACAAATTCTTTTATAATATTAACATTTAATACATTTATATTTTTTTTTTAAAAAAAAAAATACAGTTGTTATTCTAATTATGTAAATATTTAAAGTTTTATAATTATATTTTTGAAATTATAAATTATGTAATAATAAATTATAACAAGCTTAAATTTTTAATCCAAATTTGAAATGATAATAAAATTTTGATTATTTATTAGAATATAATGAAAACTACTTTTACAAATATTTTTTTTCTATAAATAAATATAATAATAATAATAATAATAATAATAATAATAATAATAATAATAATAAAATAATTATAATTCATTTTAAAATATATAAAATACATTTTTATTAAATATTAATTTGCACAATTTAAAGAAATTTTTAAATATATGTATATATTTTAATAAAAGATTTTTTTTTTTAATTATTTATATTTATTTTTTTAAATTTAAATTAATAAATAAAATATTTTATAATTTAACGTATTAATAATAAATTTTTAAAAATATAAATAAATAAATTTATATTTATAATCAATATTTATTTATAAATTTATAAATATAAAATATTAAGATATAGTAAAGATAAAAATTTTTAAATAATCATTATTTTATAAATTACTTTATACATATATATAAATATACTTTATAATAATTTATATAATAATTTATTATAAAATATAATATAATAAACAAAACATAAGACTCCTTAATAACTATTTTATTATCATTAATTACTTTAACCCAACCCTAAAATAAAATCTATCAAAATCAGATTATCATTAACATTATTTTGATTTTTTACTAAGATAATACAATGCTTCACATTTTGTGCATTCATTAGTAAAATTATCACATTCAAGACAATTTTTATGAGTAGTACAAGTTTTAATACATTTCGTATATTTATAACCATAGTAATTATTTACTTCTTTTGCTATATGAAAACCATTAGAACATTCAGTACACATTCCTTCAAAATTACATTTCTCACATCCCTCGTCGCATTTTACTAAAGATGGATCTATATCTTTTTACATACATCTTTATTTCTAACCACTATATTCATAGTTTTCAATACATTATATGCATTTTTTTGAATCGCATTAAATACAGTCATTATATCCAGTTTAACAGCTATTACATTCTTTCTTTGGATTAGGATCATTTTTATATATTTCAGTATCATAATAACCATCTTTACATTCTAAACATAATCCTTCTTCAGAACATTAAGCACATCC
>NW_004087696.1:0-1002 GCF_000220395.1 Ichthyophthirius multifiliis
CTAATATATTACGAAGTTTACTCTCTAATTATACTTAAAACTAAATCAAAATTAAAATCTGGTGTATTCAACTATTTCTATTTATATAGTATTATCGATTACAGCTTTAGGAGCAAAAAATAAATCTTTAGATGAATTTAAATAGCTTTTAAATTTCAATAAATAAAAAGATTTATGGTCTAAATTATCTTAATTATCTTATAAACTTAATACAAAAAGTAACAAAAATAATAAAAAATATAAAATATATTTATATATATTTATATTTATATTTATATTTATATTTATATTTATATTTATATTTATATTTATATTTATATTTATAAAATATAGATGATGGTATTAAATCTATAGTATGCAATAAAATTTACTAAGGCCTTGAATTAGCCTAAACATATAAATAATTATATGAAAAGCATTTCCCTGAAATATTGTAGTAAGTAGATTTTAAAAACTCTTTTGATTAAATAAGATAAGAAATAAACAAATGGGTAGAAACATAGACATGTAATAAAATTGAAAATCTTATACCTGAAGGAGCTATCAATAATCTTACTAAAATGGTTCTTGTAAATGCCATATATTTCAAAGGAGAGTGGGCTTCTAAATTTGAAAATAAAAAAACAGTTAAAGAAGTGTTCCATTTCGAAAATAATGGTGGTTAAGTATAAGTTGATATGATGAAGGCTAAAAATAAAATTAATTATGGTGAAAATAGTCATTTTTAATACATTTAGTTACCTTATAAAGGAAATTAATATGCTATGTATATAATTTTATCTGTTAATATGGTATTTATTTTATTATTTATATATTTTTAACAAAAAATACAGACATTATAACGATTTGAATAAAATCATCTTAATTAAAATATTTTAAATGAAGTCTAAACTAATCTAGATAATTTTGAAGTTAATATTTCATTACCTAAGTTCAAAGTTTCCCCAAGTGAAAGCATTGATCTTAGTTAAATCTTAAAAGATTTAGGTTTAGTTGATTGTT
>NW_004087694.1:0-1590 GCF_000220395.1 Ichthyophthirius multifiliis
TTTTTTTTTTATTTAAAATTATCAAATTTTATTTTAAATTTATTTTTCTATATTTTATTATAATACATAAATTAAATAATAATGTATTCATTTATTATTATTATATTTATTTTATAGTAAAATATATATATATTATTATATTTATATTTAATGTTCTATTATTTTATATATTTATAATTAATTAATTAATTAATTAATTTATTAGATTCCTTAGTTTTATTTAGTATATATAACTATATTCTATATTATATTTTCATTTATTTTAATTAATTTCAAATATATATTTTTTCTTTTTACATAAATATCTAATAAATATAATTGAAAAAGTAAATTAAAATTTTAATAAGGATAAAATAATCTAATTTATATTTATTTTTTTATTATGACAGATAATATATAAGAATTTTTATAAACAAACAATAATAATAATTTTGACAATAAAAATAATATCCCATATACGAATCTTCCAATTCCCCCTATATATGACAATAATATTCTTATAAATATAAGTAAAAAGGAATAATTAAGTCCTGAAGAATATTATTAATATATACTAAATTTGCCAAATGAAATTATATTATAAAATATTAATTAATACATACAAGCAGGATTAGTTTTTTTATAATCTGAAAATAAAGATGATATATAAAAAGTTTTTTTTTTATAAAAATATTATAATATTATTATTTTAAATTTATATTTATTCAAAAAAATATTATTTATTTAAGGCTGAAAATATATTCGAAAAAATAAAAGATGCATCACCTATTTAATATAATGTTTATATTTTTTTAGCTAGGTGTGCTTTTTTATAAGAATAATATTAAAAATCAATATAATATTACATATAAGTTATAAATAATTCAGAATAATATAAAGTAAATAATGAATAAAAATTTTAAATATCAATAAATATATATATATATATATATATATAAATATATTTATATTATTAAATTAAATTTATATTTATTTTATTTTTTTAGTAAGATAATAAACTTTGGTATTAAATTGCAATCGCATATTATAAAGTTGAATATTTATAAAAAAAAAACAAATAAATAATAAATATATATAAATATTTAGATAGAAAATTATTCTTTTGCTGAAAAAATATTTAAACAAATAATAAAAAATAATAATGAAATTGAAAATAAGTACAATATTTATGAATATTTGGCAATTATAAACAAATACAATAACTAATTTAAAATAGCAATCGAAGTATTTTAATATTTTATAATATTATATATTTAAATATAAGTATTTCATTATGGCTTTAGAAAACCCTTAATAATGCCCATAAAATACATCAGTTATTTTAATAAATATAGGACATTGTTTAGAATAATTTTAAGAAGTATTTTTATATAAATATGAAACAAAACTAAACAAAAAAAAATTAAAAAAATAATAAACAAAAAGTTTGATGAAGCTGCTTTCTGTTATAACAAATCAATATATATAGAATAAAATAATCAAATAGCTTTAAAATCAATAAGTTGGTTATTTTTTCAAAATGGAAAAATAGTAAATAATAAAAATATATAAATATATATATATATTAGGATAATATATATATATATATAT
>NW_004087692.1:0-2986 GCF_000220395.1 Ichthyophthirius multifiliis
ATTAGCTACAATAAATCATCACTAAAATACATTAAAGTCGTTATAGTTAAGCATGAATCACATTATCCGTTTGAGTTTAATTAAAAATAATAAGGAGTTATACATGTAAGACATTTAGTTGTACTGCATGTAGCACATCCAGTTGAAAAAGTAGAACACATAGTACAGGCTTAATTGAAAACTTAAGAATCATATGAATATTAAGGACAGTTACATTATTAGGGAACTCTATTTTCGAAACAAGTGTCACAAGTATTTTCATTAGAACAAATTACACATTTAGCTAAACAATTTTCGCATTATCTGTTTGCCCTATTACCCCATTTGCCTGCAGGACAAGGATTTAAACATGAATTTCCATCTAAAAAACGCGGTGCTAAACATGCTTAGCAAGTTTTGTTATCACAAATAGAACATCCAACAGATATATCAGAACATGCAAAACAAGCTTATTAGTAATTCAAGTTATCATAATTATGAGCAGGACATCCACAAGCAGGTGCAACTCTATTCTGAAAGCAAGTATCACAATCGGTTGCATCAGAACAAGTTTTACATTTATTATCACAATCATGGCAAGTTCTAGTCGTAACATTTTTATATTTATTATTTGGACAGGCTGAAACACATTAAAAATCATTATAAAAATATCCATTTTTGCATAAATCACAAGAATCTTTTTTTGTGCATTTTTCACAATTTGCAATACAATCAATACACCTACTTGTATCTAAATACTTGCCTACTTTACATTTACTACAAGAAACAGCGTCAGTGCATTCTAAGCATTCAGCCATACATTCATTAGCATAAATTATAAATTTCCTTATACCTAAAGATTAAATATCAGGATCTTAATCCAAGTCATTAGTAAATGTAAGTTTAATATCCTATTCACTTGTATTATATGTAAATGACTCTGTTTTTATCAATTCACGAAATAATTTTCCACAAAAATCATATAATGCTTCTTTTTTTAAATAGTAAGTACATTATTTCCATTAATATTAATATATAATTTATTTTAAGGTCTCCATCTATCAATCAATATATATTCAAATTCGATTTAATAACCATATAAAGGTTTAGTAGATTTAAAATGATTGCTTATAATACAATTTTTTCCGCAAACATTATATCCTCCTAAATAAAATTTTGTTTCACATTAACTCACAATATTATCACCAATAAATCCAGTCATTTCAAAACCACATTACAATGCATCTGCTTAGTTGAATTTACTAAATAAACAATTTTAAAGTAATACTTAATTTTGAGAATATACTATTAAGATTAAGTTTAATATTAATAAAATAATATTTTTGCTTTAGTTTTGTTTTAAATTCATCATTTAAATAAATTTTATTAAATGATATTATAATTTTATAGATATAATTTTAATTATATTATTTATTTTAATAAAATAGTTATAAAGTATAAAATAAAATATATTATTTATATATATATATATAAAATAATTATATTTGTATTTGCAAACTGATAAATTTAATAGAAATAATTTATATATTTAGTTTTTAAATATATTAATATACGTTTATATAAAACTTATAATTGATTTTTTTATTATTATTAATATTATTAGAAATAAATTTCTTATTAATTTTTTATGATGATAAAAATTAATGTAAAAAATATAAAAATATATTATATTTATTTAATTTAAGAAAGTTAAAATATATATAAATAAAAAAAACAAATTAAATATTTATTTTTTGGATAAAAAAAAAAATATTTAATAAATAAATTTAATATAATAAAATAATAATATATTTAAATTAATCAAAGAAATAATTAATAAAATTAAAGATTTATATATATATATATATATATATATATATATATATATATATATATATATAAATATATATTTTATTTATACTTATATTTTATTTAAAATATTTTTTTTTTTTATTTAAATTTTTTAAAAAAATAAAATATATAATAAAAAGTTTTTTAAATATATATTACTAATTAAACATTAAAATTTAAAGTTTTTATTCATTTATGATTATTTAAATATATTATTATAATTTATTTTATTATACTAATAAAATAATTTTTGAATAATAATTTATAACTAATTAATAATATTTCATTTATAAATTTTTGAATATATAATTAATTAAAAAATATCTTCTATATAGAATAAAATTATAATAAGATAAATATATTTTTTAATTATTTATCATTAAAAAAATAAATATTTAATATTTTTTTTTATAAATATTATTATTTATTTATTAATAATAAATTAAATAGTATAGAAAAAAAATTTATAAATAAATAAAAATAAAAATAATATTTTTTTTAATTTAATAAAATACAATATATCCATTTTTTTTTGATGAAGAAAAAAAAATTCATATAAAAAATTAAAGAAAATAAACATAAAAAAAAAATCAATTTTAATAATTGTTTTTTTATACATTTATTAAATAATATTATAAATTTAGAATATAAAATAATTTTATTTTAATCCAATAATATTTTTTATTAATATTACTTGAAA
The DNA here is from genome assembly GCF_000220395.1 of Ichthyophthirius multifiliis. Lineage (NCBI taxonomy): Eukaryota > Ciliophora > Oligohymenophorea > Hymenostomatida > Ichthyophthirius > Ichthyophthirius multifiliis. The sequence continues at coordinate 2,531 of NW_004087692.1, forward strand.
GCAATTAAATAATTAACCTATATTTAATAAAAGCAGAAATCATTTAATAAACAAAAATATCAAAAAAAATTATTAAATAATAAAAATGCAACCAATAATTATATTTATTATAAAATTTATTTTAAATACTAATACAAATAATGTAAAAGCAAATTATGACTATTGAAAATAAAATGAGATAAATTAAATTTTTATATATTCTTTTATTTAATTTATAGATACTTTCTATTAAAATAATAAACAAGTTAATAATTAATAATATTAATGTATTAGCAAATATATTTATGAGTATTTTAAAATCATTAAATATAATAGAATTAACAGTAATAAGAATAATGTATTTTACATATTATTAAGTTATTCTTAAAGGCCTACATAAAATTTAATTAAAATTAATAAATATTTGAATCAATTCATGTAAGTATATAACTAAAATAATTCCATTTTTTTTTGAAA
>NW_004087690.1:0-1427 GCF_000220395.1 Ichthyophthirius multifiliis
TTTTATATAATTATAAAAGTTAAAATATATACATATTTTAATTATATTATTAAGAGACATTAATTATATTTATATATTATTTTGATTGTTTTTATTTATATCTATATTCTTTAGTTATTAAAATTAATAATTATAATGCATTTTTATTTTATCTTAAGTTATAAAATAATTATATTACATAAGTAGTTATCCTTACAATATAATTATAAAAAAAAATTTTAAAGTACTTAAATATAACTGTTTTTTTAAAAAAATATTTATTTTTTAATTAATTATATAAATTATAATTATTTAATATTTTTTAAATCATATTAATTATGTTTTAAAAAATTAATTGTATAGATCATTTATCTTAACTTTCCTTCTATTGCAATATTATTACATTAAAATGATAAAGAATATAAAATGATTATTAAAAAATTAAAAATAATATATATTATTATTTAACAATAAAAAATTAAATTTATATATATCATTATAAAAAATTAAAATTTATATATATATATATATATTATACTTACGTCTCATATATATATTTTATTAATTTATTAATAACGATTTTTTATATATAATAAAATTTAAAAAAACTTTTTAATGAATAAAATTATATACTTTTTCTTGTTCATAACTCTCTTAATATAGTGCTATAGCTAATAAGATTATTATGAATGTTGTGTGTAATGTGAAGATTAGTAATATGAATGCCTTAATTCGGTAAGAAAATAATTATATAATAAAGGAAATGGACATTGTTTCTCTCAATATTCGACTTGTAATTAAAATTGTTAATTGAATTTTAGATTATGATAAAATTATTAAAATAATTATAAATACTATTATATATATTCAGATATAAAAATATATCTGAGTTGTTTATTTTTATAATATATAAATTAGTTATTAATATAAATTTCATTTTTTTTATGATTTAAGAATAATATCAATAAAATTTATTTATGTACTAAATAAATTGATAATTAATTACTTTTAAAAAGAAATATAAATAAAAATCTAATATTTAATAATTATATATTCGTATCGTCAATTTTGTTTTAAGAAGACTAAATTTTTATATAAAATCCTTAATAAAAAATACATATTAATTTTGTTTAATAACTTATTTAAGATGAAAAATATTAAACTGTAAAATATACAATTTTTAGTGATTTTATTCTAATATAAATAAAAATAATATAAAATTAATAAGGAAATTATAATATATTAATAAAAATAATATTCATTATATAAATTTATTATGTCGTTATTTTATATATTTTTTTACTTATAAATTTAAAGTATAAATTACATTAGATAAATATAATTTTTTTTTATAAACAAAAGTTTTTTGATTATATTTATATTTTGATAATTTAAAAAAAATGTATTTTATTTGAATATTTTGTTTTGTTTATAATATTATTATATTT
>NW_004087688.1:0-1175 GCF_000220395.1 Ichthyophthirius multifiliis
AATTAGTTAAAAAAAAAAGAAAAAACAGAAAAACAGTTATTAGAAGTGATTTGTTTAAGAATCTTATAAATAAATGAGAATAATATTTTTAGTTATAATTGGAAAGTAATTTCTTTACTAAAAATACTAAAAAAAGCATATGATAAGGAAATATTATTATGATATAGAATAAATATATATATATATTTTATAATAAATAAAATTTAAAAATGATATAATAAATTAAATAAAAAAAAAATTCAAAATAAATATGTATTTTGAAAATTATATATTTGGTATAAATTTATATTTATTATTAATATTATTAAAAGACATATAATAAACTTTAAAATTTTTTAAATTTTAAAATAATTATATATAATTAAAATATATAAATAGTTAATAAAAAAAACATTAAATTTTATTTTAATAATAAATTTATTTTAAAAATATATATTAAAAATTTAAAAATTAAAATAAATATATTATATGCATTTGATACAATTTTTTTTCTAAATAAATATAATCCTATAATTATAATAACACAAAAATATCATTTAAAATTTTTTTTAATAACTTTATAAATTTAAAAAATATTATTATGATACTAAAATATAATATTTTGGCCATTCTAATATATTTATTTTAAAGTATTTTTTTATATTTATAAAATTTGTATTTCAAATTATTAAACATATATATTTTTTAGAAACATTTAAATAATATAACTAATTAATCTCTAATAAATATATAAATAAAAATTAATATTTTATATATAAAATTATATATTAATAACTATAATTGATTCTTTAATATTAAATTAAGATATCTCAACGTATTAAATATAAAGATTTGTCAAAGAAAATTAAAATTGCTACTAAGACCATCAATTTCATACTTAGGAGTTATCCATTATCGGTATAATAAATGTCAATACTTTCTTAATTTAATATTACTTATTTATCACCCAATTAAATATTATTTATATCTAATTATATATTTAATTATGTATAAAGAGGAAGATTATGCTAAATTAACAAAAAAACTATATGATAAATCTTCCATTTATTTATTTAATTTTAATTTGATAATTATTTTATTCATTTTATGTAAAACTATTAGAAATCATTTAATGTTGTTTCAATTTAATTAAGATTAAAAATTATGAATAGTTCATCTTCTATAATTATTATATT
>NW_004087686.1:0-1323 GCF_000220395.1 Ichthyophthirius multifiliis
ATATTTTGTCTTTGTAGTTTTATAAATAAAAATAAGATTTGAAAAAGTTTTATTAAAACAGTTGATTATTGGAAAAAACAAAAATATTATATATCTTTTTATTTATATAATAAAATAAAATTAATGAAAATATTGAATACTTTTCAACTTGACATTTTTTAAAAAAAATAAATAAATATATATATATATATATTTATTTATTTCAAACTATATTAATATAAAAATAATATTTCATTAAGAATGTTATCATAAAAAAAATTTTAAGTTAATATTAAAAATATATATATATATATTATAAAATTATAACATATACTTTAATTCATCAAAAAAATAAAAATTATTAAAAAAAATTTTTTGAATATTAGGTCGAAAATAATTTGGGTAGTATTCACTTTAAAATAATAAACATTAATTTCAGTTTTTTTTATAAAAAATATTAATAAAATAATAATATATTCTATTTATATAAATATATTTTAATAATATATATATATATAATTGAATTATATAATTTTTCTTAAAAAATATATAATATGATTTTTTTTTTTATAGATTTATATGTATCAAATATTGGATTCAATAGAAAAATATTAATTTTAATATTGTTTGATAAATCTAATACGTTTTTTTTAATTTATAATTATATAAAAATATTTTTTTGCAATTTTTTTTTATAATTATATCTTTTATTTTTTAGTTAATCTCGGCTTTTTTTTGGGTCTTCCGAATTAATAGATTAATGCCTTTAAGTTATAAAAACTTTAGGCTATCCTTAATACATGAGGAATTAGTTTATATAATATAAATTTTGAAATAAAAAAAATGGGAAATTGTTTAAACAAAGAAGAAATATCCACAACTTAATAAAACCAATAATAAGATAATATAACAATATGCGAAAACCAAGAATTTCAAATAAAAAACATAAAAATAATATTAAAAACAGGGGATATATAAACCGAAACAGCAGATGTAATACTTTTAGGAACAGATAATTTTATTAAAAATCGTTCAATATCATTTTCTCATCCTTAAATAATTGAAAGTTTAAACAAAGAGGCTTAAACATAAAGAGGAGGTAAGGCTAATGAGCCATTTAAAAAATGGAGAAGTGATAATTTCAGACACTGGAGTTTTAAAAAATGTAAAAAAAGTGGTACATATAGCAATCCCGATGTGGAGAGGAGGAAATCATAAAGAAATATAATAATTGGAACAAGGATTTTCAAAAGCTTAAAATTAGTAAATGAATAAGGCTTTAAGTCTATAATTCTTACTGATTTGGAGCTAATTTTTCGGATTCCTAAATAATTAACTGCTAAA
>NW_004087684.1:0-2195 GCF_000220395.1 Ichthyophthirius multifiliis
ATAATTTTAAATTTTAAAATAATTATTATATTTCATGCGAAATTCAAATAATTTTAAAAAGAAACATAAAATGAACAATTAGAATTTAGTTAATAAAATATATTAATAAATAAAAAATATATATAAAAAGGTCCTATTTCATACGATACAATATATTTGTAATAAAGATTTAATAATGTATTATAAACATATAATTCAACAATTACAGAATTAAGAAATTAAATAAATTAAATAAAAATAAACAAATATAGTATAAATAATGTAAATAATGAAATTTCAAATAAGCAAAGAGTGGAATTAATGCTTGCTTAAAGAAAAAATAAAAATCGGATATTAGAAATAGAAAATTTTAATTAAATTTAAAAAAATATCATTAGTAATAATATTAATAAAAGTAATAATTTATTGAAGAATAAAGTTTTTTGTAAGAATTTGATAAAGATACATCTTATTTATTAACTTAAACAAATTTAAAAAATGAGCAGTCAAATTTAACAGAATAAAAATAAAAAGTAGTAATAAAAATTTTATAGAAAAACAAATAAATATATCTATTAGTTTATCATAAGACTAAAAATAAATATAAAAGCTTGTAAGTGAATTTAGTTAAAAAAAAAAAAAAAATTATTCTTAATAATAAATAAATTAATAAAATAATAGCATTCTTATAAAAAAAATAGAAAAAGAGATAAATGAATCATTTATAAATTTAAAAGAATCTTATATAATTTAAAATAATGAAAATAATAAAATAAACAATAAAAATTTTAAAAATAATAATAATAAAGATAAAAATATAAATATAAATATTAATAATAATAATAATAATAATAATAATAATAATATTAATTTTAATGATTTAAATTGTGATAAATAAGATATCGAAAATTAACATATATATGAAAAAAATACAGTAATATTTATTTATTTATTTTTTTTATATATTTTTTTAAAATAAGTAAAAAAAATAACACATTAAAGCTTTAAGCTTTTAATATTAAAATAATAATATTGATCCAATAAATTAATTATTGTTTATAAAATACAAATAAGAAACTAATAATAATATACAAGAAACAAATGAACTCTATAACAATTTATAACAAAATACCTAAAAACAATTTTAATATACAGAAAATAATTTATAAAACATTAATATATTTAAAAATAATTAAAAAAATTACGTTGATATTTTAGATTTAAAATCAAAAAATAATTAGTATTATTTCAATGTAAAAATATACTTTATTATATTTACATTTTTTAAAAATCTAGAAAAAATTAAATGTGTAATGTATTTAAACATAAATTTAAAAGAAAGAATCATAAAAAAAGAATAAAAAAGGAATTTAATATACATAAATTTAAGCTTAAAAGAAATAATTTTAAGAAAATCGATAATAACTATTTATTTTACCTAGAAAATCATTAAAAAAGCACAAATAAACTTAATCTTTAATAAATATTGAAACAAATTAAATAAAATAATAAAATAGAAATCAAAATAATATTATTTAAGATCCAATGAATTTAAATAACTTTATTTAAAAAAATAATTAATAATAAAAAGAGAACTAAATATAAGTAATAAAAAATTATAATTAAGAATAAAATTATAATAAATAATTACAAATTCTAAATTAAATTAAAGAAAATAAAATAAATTAAAGTGATATATATAAACATAAAATAAATAATTAAGATGATGAATGTTTATTGAATAATTATAAAGAACAAAATTTATATTTAAAAGCAAGTACACAAAGTTTAATTTAGAGTGTTTAATAAAGATAAATATAATTATAATAAATTAAAAATAATAAAAAATCTGAAAAAAAACAAAATAATTAGAATTATATTGATTAAAATAATAATAATTAATTAAATTAAAATATGAGCTAAGAAAATATATAATATTTAAATAATAAAGAAAATAATTCAAATAATTCAAATAATTAAATAATTATTAGAAATAATTCAAACCAAAATATAAAAAAAAAATAAGATTAATAATAATAAAAATAATAATAATAATAATAATAATAATAATAATAATAATAATAATAATTATAATTAAAATAATAATAAAATATGAATTAGAAAATAATTAATTATAATATAATAAAATCTTTAATATGTTATTATATAATTTTATAATAATATTAACATAATATTAGAAAAATTACAAATATAAA
>NW_004087682.1:0-1551 GCF_000220395.1 Ichthyophthirius multifiliis
ATATATATATATTAATTTATTTGTTTATTATATATTAATCTATTTTTTAATTTTTTTTATATATTTATTATATTTTTAAATTTATATATTTTATTTATGTTTTATCTTTTTAAACTATAATATAATTTCTTTATTTTTATTAATATAAATTTTTATTTTATTTAATACATATTATTTAACTTATTAAAATTTCTATAATTTTCTATTTTTAACCTTAATTTATTATTTTTTTGAATTTTTACAATAATTTTTTTTTTTTTTTATATATTAATTCTTTAAAAATAATTATAGTGATGATTTTATATTTTTGATTTATAAATAATTATTTTAATATTAAAAATTATATTAATACAACAAAAAATTAACCATTATTTATATAAATTAGTTATTTATATATGTATATATATAATTATATATATATATATATTAAAATATATATATTTATATAGATATTTATATAGATATTTATATAGATATATATATATAACATTTTTAAAAAAAATCTTTTCAAAACCAAATTTTTTTAATTATAATGATATAAATAAAATTTTAATATATATTTTTATTATTTATATTTATTTATTTTTTTAAATAAAAATGTTCATATTCATATTAAATTATTTTTTATATTTAATATAAATTCTATTTATTTAATTAAATTTTTTTTTTAAAAATAAAATTTATTAAACATATATTTATAACATAAACAATAACTTTTAATATTTTTATTATAAATTTCAACTTTTCAAATTTTATGTAATAAAAAATCATTTTTTTAAAATAATATATGTATTTTTAATTAAATTTTTTTAATTTTTTATATAAAAATTTCTAATAATATTTTTTATCAAAACAATCCAACATTTATTTATCAAAGAAATTCAAAATTTATTTAATAATTATTATTATCTAATAAAATTATTATAATTTTTAATATATAAAACTAATACATTTTATTTAATTTTAAATTTAATTTTAAAATTTAAATATAATAAATAAATATAAATAATAAAAATATATATAATATAATTATTTTTAATAATATATATTTTTGGTTTAAACTTGATTAAATGAAATAAAGCTATCAATAAAAATTTAATCCTTCTAATGATTGAATTTTAGATATCCGTTATAATTTACAATATGTCTTATTTCTAATGATTAGCTTAAAATAAATATTTAATTGATATTTGCGAGAAAGCTATAAAATTAGCAAACAGCTATTTTTCTCAATTAATAAACATAATCCCAAAATCTGAATCGGATATGAGATATATATATAGCAGTTTTAAAAAATGTGGAAAATTCGAAATTCCTTAAAAAGACAAAGATAAGGAAAAAGAATCTGATTAACATATATATGTATAATATAAAAATGAACCATAATAATCTTATATGGCATATACTAATAGGTGTTAATTTATTGAATGTCTAGGACCTACATATGGTTAATTTACCTTCAATTTTAGTAAATATGAAACTAAAGATTCGAATGATACAATTTAATTTAAAGATTTAAAGTAAATTGTTATCCATGAAATTACTCATATT